>NW_022196891.1:8143106-8144571 GCF_008632895.1 Mastomys coucha
CCCCCCCCCCGGCTCCCTCTTCATGTCATCATCCTCCTCCCTATGACTACCCTTTCTCCGCTGCGGAGAAGTGCCTTTCTAAACCTCTCTGCGCTCCAGTCTTCTGCCAACCATCTGCACCCATAAAACCCACCTCTTCTCCCTCTGCCCCCACTGCCTTCCTCGCAATTCCCAAACTGCTCAACCCTGGCAGTTCTGCGGTCCTTGAGGAGGAAGCGGCCCGTTATCATTCTGAAGATTGGCCTCCCCCAACCCTGTCGTCTGCCCCTCCCCTGCCTCCTAACATCGCCTCTGCCCTTCCACCTTCTTTCTTAGACATGAAGACTCACCTCATCTCCCAAATCCAGGAACTGACCAAGATTCTTCAACTCCAGGAATGCTTTTCTCACCTTTCAACTCTCTGCTCTTCCTCCTCTAACACTCATCCCTGTCTCTCACAGCGCCCCTAAGTCCACTTGACTTTTCCTGTCACTCATTCTCAGACTACTAGAGAGACCGCTACACTGCCTCTAGTCCTCGTCTGCCTCAACTGCCTGTCACTTGGTCAGAGACACTCCCATCTGCCCCAGCCTCTACTCCTTCTTGTACCCCTTCTCGCCTTCCTTCTTCCTCTGCACCTCTGCAGGCCACACACAAAGACATCCCACTAGTGTCTGTCCCCCCTGCCGCTGTGGTAGACACTGGGCCAACACCTGCCTGTCACTCCAAGACAGATATCTTGGGCAATCCACTCCCGCCTAACTCGGGAAGCAGGGTGAGGGGCCAGCCCCAGGTCCCTCAACCTATCAATTTCCTGCCAGCCTCGGGGGACCAGCCAGCCACAACCCAACCAGATGCCACTCCCAAATCAATCCCTGCCGCCACAGCCCTTTGTCGCACCTCCCCTGGAAGCACAGGACTGGACCTCTGTGCCTCCACCTATACAATACTAACCCCTGATCAGGGTGTCCTGGCCATCCCTACTGGGACTTTTGGGCCCCCACCCCCTAAAACCTATTATCTTGTTTTGGGGCGAGCCTCCGCAGCCTTTCAAGGTATTACCATCTTCCCATCCCTCGTGGATAATGATTATACCAGAGAAATTAAGATCTTGGCCTCCTCCTCGAGAGAGCCCCTCACCATCTGTCAAGGCCAGCGTGTAGCTCAGGCCTTGTCTCTCCCTCTTGATACTTCTACACCCTCATTGGGGCCACCTAAGGGGCCTTCCAGTCCCGGATCCTCTGACATCTATTGGGTCCAAAAGATAACTAAAGAGCACCCACACCTTAAACTTAAACTTAATGGCAAATATTTTGAAGGTATTCTTGACTCAGGAGCAGACTCCACTGTCATTTCTCAGGCCTCCTGGTCCCCTTTATGGCCATGCCAGCCCTCCTTAACCCATCTACAGGGCATAAGCATGTCTACAAATACCCTCCAGAGCTCTCAGGTCCTGACCTGGGAAGATCCTGATGGTAATTCAGGC
>NW_022196891.1:8149850-8196374 GCF_008632895.1 Mastomys coucha
GTTGCTGCAGAAGGAACCTAGTGTCCGCGTGTCTTCTTCCCGGCGAGAAGACTGCGCGGGCTACACATCTATAAGAATTTAGAGTTTCAGCTCAATGTCAAGGAATATAATTTCTCATTTCACATTCATCAGGGATGTTTGCTAACCTCTTATGAAATAAAATACACTGATACACAATAGTAAAATATGAATTTTATCAACATCAAACACATATTGTCAATAACAACTTTGATGCCTTTCTTCAATTTTTAAGTCTTTCGGGAATAAAGTTATAGAAAAGTTTTTAAAATTCATTTTTCATTAGGGTTTTTCTGGTTGACTGCTTATGAATTTCTTAGACTATCCAGTTTTATTTTTAAGGGTGTGGAAATTTTTCCTTCTGTTACATAAAATGTTTTACCACCTAAATGTTAAGTCTGGTTAAGAAAGAATGCTTTTAAGACTAGTAATATATTTTAACAATTGACAAATGTTAACAGAACAATTCCTTTGAGCAATTTTGTTTTTTAAAATATAAAAGACCTTATTTATGCTTCATTAAGGTAGGACAAATTAATATGGAAATATCAGCATGCTGACTGATCATATTTTCATTTACCTTTAGGAAGCAGAGAATGCTTCAAGTACTTTATATTTATTTACTAATTATTGTATTATTATTTTTATTTTTACAAAAAAGTATGCATTTTATTTACTCAAAAAATATTAACCAGTTATTGAAACAGACTGCAAAGTATTCTAAATTCTAGGGCTTATATTTTATACTCAGACATCTATCCTACTTCTAATAAATTGGCTGTCAAATAATAAATGCTGACATCATGTGAATAAAGATATAAATTTATAGGTTATTACAAATATTCAAAAGCATAGACTGTCATTGACATTTTGACGAGTTTAAGTCTTAACAAAAACGTGAATGAGGAAATATCATGTTTACTTTCACAATTAATCAGTGGATAATAATACTCTTATAAAGAGAAGTCTTACACAAATGCATTTAAATGAATTTAGGTTCTCAAAAATGTATCCATGTTATACTTTCAGAAACATTGAATTAAATTAGGATATTCCTCACTCAAAGACCATTATAACTAAATAAGTATACTTAACAGCAACTGATAATCAGATAATATCTGAGTATTTCAGTACTTTGTATATTACTTTTATTAATTCTTTTCACTGAAAGAGGAACTCAGAATCCATCATCATAGCAAACTCAAGAATCACCCAGAATACATCTCTATTTCTTGAACTAGAAGGGCCTCTGAGAGGTGTTCATTGTCCACATGCTTTCAATAATTCAGAAAACATAAAAGGCGAAAGCAATTAAAAGCTAAGACTAATAATTCAATATGATCATAAGTATACATCACAATCCTAATGTCTGCAAGCATGGCGCTGACATTGTGGTAGCAGTTAGTTTATAAACACCAAGTCATACAAGGACTTGGGCTTGCAAAAATTGGACCTTCATCATTCCTCTTCACTTCTTGACTTTGCATGAGATGTCTAGCTAGCGGAGATATAATGCTACACAAGGAATGAAAGAACAATGTGATGCTACTCTGGAAAGAGAACATTTGCAATTTCAAATGTATAAAACAAAATCAAATTCATAAAATAAATTAAAATTTCCCTGGGAAATTAAAAAGAAAGACAGGGGAGAGAAAATGAATTCAGATAGTTCTTTATAAACAAGGACCAAAATATATTTCACAGATAAAACAAGAGAGTTTCAGCATGGCCAGTTCTGTAAACTGTGTTATTTAACTGACAGTCATAGTCCCCTGATATCAATTAGTGTAAGCTAGGTGAGAAATATCCACCTGAGTCCCTTTGAAAACTCCATGTGGAAGCATTTTCAATGAAATGGAGAGTGCTCTGGGAGTGCTTTTCAGTGACTAATAAAAAGAAGCCTAGTGTTCTTTTTACTCTGGCTTACAGCAATATTTTAGTAAGTCCTCCTGGCTAAACAGAGAATTAGTAACTGGAAAACCTTTTCAAAAATTCTGCCTGCTGGCACAGAACTATTAAATCTGTCTACATATAATATTTCAAATAAAAAGAATTACAACATAAAAAAGATCTATTGTGGCAGCATTCTTTGTAGGCACTGCAAATATATAAATTGCAATTATATACAAATGCAGAAAGTGAAAACTGCAAAACCAAAACCAAAAAATAAAACAAACAAACAAACAAAAACAATAAAAACAAAACAAACAAACAAACAAAACCAATAAAAACAAAACAAACAATAAAACACACCACTATACATTGACTTAAACAGAAAAGTATTCAGTTTGTTGTCTCTACTGCATTAAATTTATGTTACTAAAAAAATGTAATGAGAAGGCAAGTACATACGTAGGTAGGAAGCTAGATAACTAGGTAGGTAGGCAGCAGGTTGATTGTAGATGGGTAATAGATATAAAGAGACAGGTAGATAGTTGATATATGTAAACACAAAACCAAATTTAAGGATCGAATGACTGTGAAATAGAATTAGACATTACAATTACCAGTGGAAAATAATATTCGCATCCTTTTCTGGAATTATGCTCATTATTTAAAAATCATTTTATTCAAATATGAATGTCACAATTAGTGATGTGCCCTTCTTATCCTTGAACAATTATTGATCTATGATATATAAACTGTCAAAACTCTCTTTGTTATATTTATTTTCTTTTCATCAAACATGAATGTGTGATAATCAATTTGCCAGTTTTACCTTGCAATTAAAAGTTTGAATTCTAACTGAAAGTTTCCTCATTTAAAAAATGTTTAAAAGTTTAAAGGTATTCATGGTGTGTGGGGTGTGTGTGTGTGTGTGTGTGTGTGTGTGTGTGTGTGTGTGTTTGTGTGTGTACATTTGTGTGCCTGGGACAACTAATACAGTTGAGGTCCACCATCGAATGAATGAAACACTGAATATAAGCTACAAAGTAAAGTTGCTGAGAGTTATTTGTTTAATCTAGGATGGGCTAAAATAAAAATGTAGCAACATCAAAGAATTGGATGCAATAAAAACAGATGGAACTCAGTGTGGTTGATAATATTATAAAATAGTATAAAATCAGATCATAAGAAGTAGTTTCTTTAGAAATTAAGCCTAAAAAAAAAAAGAAATTAAGCCTAGTCTATCATTTGCATATATCAACTAGAAATTACTTTCAAATTAAAGTAAATATATATGTGCAAAGTTACATGTATAAATTGTTGAAGAATCAGTAAAAATTATATAGACTTGAGAATGGAATATATTTTAGAACTTACATTATGAACTATTCTTAGGGAAAAAAACAGTTTGATGATAAGTAAAGCAAACTGATCACATTAAAAACGTTTGCTGAAGATGCTGGAGAGGTTGTGGAGATAGAGGAACACTACTTCATTGCTGGTGGGATTGCAAACTGGTACAACCACTCTGGAAATCAGTATAGCGGTTCCTCTGGAAATTGGGCATAGTTCTACCGGAGGACCCAGCTATACCACTCCTGGACATATACCCAACCCAAAGATACTACAACATGTAATAAGGATACATGCTCCACTATGTTCATAGCAGCCTTATTTATAATAGCCAGAACCTGGAAACATCCCAGATGTCCCTCAACAGAGGAGTGGATACAGAAATTGTAGTACATCTATACAATGGAATACTACTCAGCTATTAAAAACAATGAGTTTATGAAATTCTTAGGTAAATGGATGGTTCTGAAGAATATCATCCTGAGTGAGGTAACCCAATCACAAAAGAACACACATGGTATGCACTCTTTGATAAGTGGTTATTAACCCAGAAGTTCGGAATACAGGAAGAACCCACAAACCACAAGAAACTCAAGAAAAAAGAAGATCAAAATGTGGACATTTCATTCCTTCTTAAAAGGGGGAACAAAATACCCATGGAAGGAGTTGCAGAGACTAACTATGGAGTAGAGACTGAAGGAAGGACAAGTCAGCCTGATATAGCTATCTCCTGAGAGACTCTGACAGTACATGACTAGTACAGATGTAGAGGCTCACAGCCATCCATTGAACTGAGTACAGGGTCCCCAGTGAAGGAGTTAGAGAAAGGACCAATGGAGCTGAAGGATTTGCAGCCCCCTAGGACGAACAACAATATGTACCTCAGAGCTCCCAGGGACTCAATCAGCAACCAAGGAGTATACATGGTAGGACTGATTGTTCTGGCAGCATGTGTATAGTAGAGGATTGCAAAATCAATCATCAATAGGAGGAGAGGACCTCTGTCCTGTGAAGGTTCTGTGCCCCAGTGTAAGGGAATGCCAGGGCCAATAAGTGGGAGAGGGTGGGGTGGCAAGCATGGGAAGGGGGGAGCCAACGGGGGTTTGTTCTTGTTATTTTTCTTTGTTTGTTTGTTTGCTTGTTTGTTCCTGGGAGGGGAAACTGGAAAAAGAAAAATCATATGACATGTAAATAAAGAAAATATCTAATAAAAAAGAAATAAAATAAAATAAAATACAATGTTTATATATGTTAAAGTAAAAAAAACTTTTGCTGAACATAAAATAAATCAGAAAAATAGATCTGTGATTCTATGATAATAAAAAATGTAATTGTTCATGTAAAATTAATTGATTTTAAAAATAAAATCAATATCTTACATGGTAAAAAACTAACATAAAACAAAATAATGCATTGAACTATCAGAATTCTGCTTGTCTACTCTCTATGAAGGGCAAACAGCTGTTTGTACCAGTGGACTCGGGAAGGAAGCAGGCCAAAGGACTATGAGGAAAACAGCTGGAAAATGTTGCTAATAGGCATTGACTGTTTTCAGAATGGGAGATCAGCAGGATGAGGTGATGGTCTGCTTTTTTCTAACTGCTATGCTTATTTTAAAAATCAAGTCATCCATATTGTCATAGCATGTTCATTCTGCCTAACCTCCATATGATATCAAGAATTACCATAGAATCTGTGAATGCATATTTTAAAGGGCAAGAAAACATTTTAAAACTGCATTTAAAAAACTATAATAAATAGTCGTTTATATTTTCCAAATACAATAGATTTTAATTTCAAAATGCCACAATTGATAAATAAATGTTGAAGATTTAACTACCAAAAAGTGTATCCAATTTGATCCATATTCTTCACAAAATATCACTCAATATTTTTATCCTCACTGTTTTTTATTTAAGACAGAAGTCACTCAAATTCTCTTCTTAAAGTGATAACCTGTAAGTAATCAATATTTATAAGCATTTTAGCAGGATATGGAAACATATAACTCACTCATTACCTGAGGGACACAAAAATTTTCATTGACATTTTGAAGCTAATGATCTAATATAAACCATCTGTTCCTGTATTATGACACATCTGTTGTTTACCCTTACTAAGAGAAACATGACAGTGCTTATAAACTGCTCATTCTTGATACACATGGAATTACGAGTTCTGATATTAAATCTCATATTACAATATATGTGTATTTTTCTTGTGTCTGTTTATTTTTATTAGTTCTTTGAGATTTTCTTAAAACATACTTTGATCATATTTATTACCTCCCTGTAATCTTCTGAGAGGTACTCACCTTTTTTGATTCATGTATTTAATTTATATGAATATACTGTAGCCATCTTCAGATTTATCAGAAGAGGTTATCAGATGAGATAACAGATAGTGATGAGCCAACATGTGTTTGCTGAGAATTGAAGTCAAGACCTCTGGAAGAGCAGTCAGTGCTTTTAACTACAGAGCCATTTCTCAATTCCCAACTTTTAAAATTAATTTTGGTAAGTCTTTCATGACCAATTTGTCATGCCCCAAAGTTCTTGAGTATTTGCTATTCTCCTGAAAAGTTATAGCTATTAAGAATTCAGTTTTCATCACATATCTCCCCTGGATTGAAATTTGTTACTTTTTATCATATATTCCAACCTCCATCTAGCTGTATTAGTTATTTTTCACATAGATGCTACAATATAGATGATAAATGTTGGTTTTGGTTCACAGTTTAATTACATCCTGTCATGAAACAAAAGGAAGTCCTCTGTCTGGAAATGTTATGAGACGTTTTCCAATAATATGGTTCTTTGTGATAAAATTCAAATAATCAAGTGAGGTTTGGTAACAAACCTTTACCTGCTGATGCAGGTTTCTGATGCCCTGTGTGTGTGTGTGTGTGTGTGTGTGTGTGTGTGTGTGTGTGTGTGTGTGTGTGAATTCAGGAGTTAGTAGATAGTACTGATGTTATTTTACCTAATATGATCTTAACTGGTATGGTGAACTATTATTTATCAATTTTTCTTTGGTTTATTTAGAAGTCTGGACTGAACTTAGGTAACTATGATAGGTTGAAGTAAGTCCCTCTAGTGAATTAGTAAGTATTTTTGGAAATTCTCCACTTTCTTTCCTTAAGTATGCACTTGCTTTAATGCAGTAGCTTTTCTCACATTTTTCTGTATAGTTATCTCTGGGTGTATTTTGGACGGGGTTGGGGGAGAGAGAGAGAGAGAGAGAGAGAGAGAGAGAGAGAGAGAGAGAGAGAGAGAGAGAGACTAAAGACAAGTTATTTTAGTTGAATTTAGACTTTTTATGGGTCCTCTCAGCCTTTTTTTTTTTTACTGCAAATTGCATCATACTAAGAGTGCAAATTCAATGTACTTATATTCAAGAAGCAACCTTTCTCATCAAATGTAATTTTAGAATAGATTCATTATAGACAAATAATAGAGCCTCATTTCATGCTTTTCTTATTAAATCTCAATGATAACCTTATTAGTTCAATGACTCTAATTACTTACCATTACAGTACTAGTTATAGGGCCTTTCTTTTATCCACATATGAATTCTGCCTTCCATTAATATTCTCCCTAGAAACTGTAATGTGAACTGCAACAAAGATGGGAATATTTATAGAACTGATTATTTCCTCTATTGTGAGTTTTAATGATTTCATTATATCGATTGGGAAGAAAGCATCTGAGGTATTACGAATGCTGCATGATTGCTATAAATATATAAATATATAGTGATGGATACAAAAGGGTAAAGAAATAATCCTGAAATGTGAATGCTTTTTTTTTTCTATAAAACTGCTGGCTGTACTCTGCAAGAATCTGGTCTTGATATTCAGATATATTTGTGTGGTTTTGCTCATCAAATGTATACTAAAATATGCATGTGACATTGTACTAAGGATTAAAAACAAAACCAAAGGGATGGCAGTCATATATAGTCTATAACAGTCCAGTTCTTTGTCAGGGAAAGAAATGACTGACCACGAAAGGCTGTCAGCTCAGTATCAAACAAGAGAAATTTGAAAATATATAGAATTTTATATCTTCTGTTGCTGGGGAATTTCTAAGATCCATTTTCATCTTTTGATTTTAACCCCAAATGAAACTCTATACTGAGTACAAATAATGTTGGCAAGTACTCATTTAATTAGGAAATTTATTTTAATTGAAAGGTTGTTAAATTGGATAACTGTATCAGTTAAGATAAGCTGGCCAGTGTTGTGGTTACGAAGGGCAAACCATCAAAAGCAAAGAGAGGAAAAACTATTTCAGGATCCTCCCATAACTTGCGCAAATTAGCTGCACGTTTGAGTCTGGATTGTATATGATTTGAAATCGAGCACAATAAAGCAGACTCTAGGTAATGGGAAATAAACAATGAGAGTGGTCCTCCATCACTCTAAACACATGTCTCAAAATACATCTCAGGCACAGAAGAGAAAGTGCATTGTGGGAAAAGATCTTATTGTGCAAGCATGAAGATCTGAGTCAGATCTCCATCACCCACTTAAAAATAAAATATGGTTGTATTTGGAGGAAGACATATTAGAATCTGCAAGAGACTCTTCTGACAAAATTAGGTGGTATGCAATAGAATACATTTGATATCAGCCTCTGTCTTCAACATATTCATGTAAGTTTCTTCCACTACACACACACACCGACACACAACCCCAAATACACACAGATGATTTAAAGGAATGTCATATTTGTCACCATTTGACAATATGTATACATACTTACTTATAATTATCTTCATGAAAATTAGATTTCTGAGTGTTTTCTAAATTTAAATGCATGTAATAATCTTTAAATAATTAATTTAAAATCATTATAAAATAAAATATAAAAACTCATGAAGAACATTTTTGTCAATTAACAAATATCCCCAGAAGATCAGAGGTGAGGAGGACACAACATCTGCCACAACACTGGCCATAACTGGGACCAGTGGGATCCAGGCACGCAGGAACTCTGCCTGAAGAGTGGCATGGGTTCCTTCCAGTCTGGAGTGGTGCCCTGAGCAGACTTGGGTACAAACTCCACAGCCAATCCCACAACACCCAGAAGAAGCTTCACTCCCAGGCATTCTAACATGCCAGAATCACAGAATCACAGGATCAAAGGATCCCAGCATCCCAGGAGCACGGTCACACCAGGATCTCAAGGTCCCAGAGTCAGCTTGACTCCCAGGAACTCTGACACACCCAGTATCTCAGGATCAAAGGATTCCAGAATCACAGGATCACAAAGACAGCTAAACTCTGAGGAGTTTTGACAAAACCAGGTTCACAAGAAGGACAGGCTCCAGTCAAATATAGCAAGGGCAGATAGCAGTAGATATAATCAGATGGCAGGAGGCAAGCATAAGAACATAAACAACAGAAACCAAGGTTTCTTGGCATAATCAGAACCCAATTCTTCCACCACAGAAAGTTCTGGATACACCATCAAACTGGAAAAGCAATTTAGATCTAAAATCACTTCTCATGATAATGATACAGGACTTTAAGAAGGATATAAATAATTCACTTAAAGAAATACAGGAGAACACAGGTAAACAGCTAAACACAAAATCCCCTAAAGAATTATAAGAAAACACAATCCAACAGGTGAGGGAAATGAACAGAACCATTCAAGATCTAAAAATGCAAATAGAAACAATAAAGAAATTACAAAGGGAGACAAGCCTGGAGATAGAAAACCTAGGAAATAGATCAGGAGTCATAGATGCAAGCATCACCATCAAAAAACAAGAGATAGAAGAGAGAATCTCAGGTACAGAAGATACCAAAGAAAACAATAACAGAACAGTCAAAGAAACTGCAAAAAGCAAAAAACTCCTAATCCAAAATATCCAGGAAACTCAGGACTCAATGAGAAGACAAAACATAAAAATAATAGGTATGGAAGAGAGAGACTCCCACCATAAAGGGCCAGTAGATATTTTCAACAAAATTATAGAAGAAAACTTCCCTAACCTAAAGAAAGCAATGCCCATGAACATACAAATAGAGAACCCCAAATAGATTGGACCAGAAAAGAAATTCCTCCCACCACATAATAATCAAAACTCAAAATGCACTAAGCAAAGAAAGAATATTGAAAGCAGTAAGGAAAGAAAAAAGGTCATATATATATAAGATATAAAGGCAGACTTATAAGAATTATACAAGGCTTCTCACCAGAGACTCTGAAAGCTAGAAGATCCTGGGCAGATGTCATACGGACCTTAATAGAACACAAATGCCAGCCCAGGCTACTATAGCCAATAAAACTCTCAATTTTCATAGACAGAGAAAACAAGATATTCCATAACCAAACCAAATTTACATATCTTTCCATAAACTCAGCTCTACAGTGGATAATAGATGGAAAACAGCAACACAAGGAGGGAACCTACACCCTAGAAAAAAAACAAGAAAGTAAGTAATCTTTCAACAAACCCAAAATAAGATAGCCACACAAATATAATTCCATCTCTAACACAAAAATAACAAAGTAACAATCATGTTTCCTTAATTTCTCTTAACATCAATGAAATCAGTTTCCCAAAAAGACATAGACTAACAGTCTGGATATGTAAACAGAACAAAGCATTTTGCTGCATTCAGGAAACTCACCACAGTGAAAAAGACAGATACTACCTCACAGTAAAAGGTTGAAAAACAAATTTCCAAGCAAATGACCTGAAGAAACAAGCTGGGGTAGCCTTGAAAATTAGAAAATATTGAATGAAATTGACTTTAAATCAAAAGTTATCAAAATAGATAAGGAAAAACACTTTATACTGGTCAAAGCAAACATCTACCAAGATGAACTCTCAATTCTGAACATCTATGCTCCAAAGGCAAGGGCACCCACGTTCATAAAAGAAACTTTACTAAAGCTCAAAGCACACATCACACACCCACAGAATAGTGTGATATTTCAATACTCCACTCTCATCAATGGACAGATGATGGAAATAGAAACTAAACAGAGACACAGTGAAACTAACAGAAGTTTTGAACCAAATAGATCTAATGGATACTTGTAGAACATTTCATCCTAAAACAAAAGGATATACATTCTCATAGTACCTTCTACAAAATTGACCATATAATTGGTCACAAACCTGACCTCAACAGATACAAGAAGACTGAAATAATCCCATGCACCTTATCCAACAAAAATAATGGAAAGTACATATACACAGAAGCTGAACAACACTCTGCTCAGTAATAACTTGGTCAAGGAAGAAAAAAAAAGAAACAAATTAAAGGTTTTTTAGAATTTAATCAAACTAAAGACACATTATAACAAAACTTATTTGACAAAATAAAAACAGTGGTAAGAGGAAAACTCATAGGTCTAAGTGCCTCCAAAAGAAACTGGAGAGACCTTACATTATCAGCTTGACAGCAACCCTGAAAGCTCTAGAACAAAAAGAAGCAAATATACTCAAGAGGATTAGACAGCAGAAAATAATCAAACTCAGGGCTAAAATTAATCTAATAGAAACAAAAAGCACTATACAAAGAATCAACAAAACCAGGATCTTGTTCCTTGAGAAAATCAACAACATAGATAAACCCTTAGCCAGACGATCCAGGGGACACAGGAGCAGTATCCAAATTAATAAAATCAGAAATGAAAAGGAAGACATAACAATGAAATATATCTTAAATAATTATTTTGTTTGTTGAATATTAACAGTTGAAAATATTAAAATCATGTTCTACAAACTGTGGAAATATTAAAGATAATTTTTTTCTTACTGTGCTTGAAATTAGCATTTTCTTAACATTTAACTTTGTAGAGTTTTTGCTTCTTTGAAATTTTTAAAATATACTTACTGATAAGAAAGTTTCTCTCCTAGAAACACTAATAATCTTTTTAACTAAATTTATATTTAGACAATATACACAGATATATAATGCACTTTACTCTCTCACTATGTCACGTAAGAATACTTTTTTATGTTTTGAAACAATTTAATATTCATTATCAGATATAGGATCCTCAGTTATGGATAGTATTAAATGTTCATTAATGATATTTTTAGGGTGTGAAAGGATATGAATATAAAATTTGAACAAATTATTATATATTATTTGATTCTCAAAATATAAATTATTAATATGTTTGATAAATAAAGTAAATGTAAACAATAAAAAAATTAAGAAAAAAATAACCCCAGTTAATTTTAGTTAAATTTGCATATGCAATATCTTATGCATGATTGTAGCATACCCGAGCTTCAAAGGGAAATAAAATTTTGATCCAAAATGAACAAGCTTTTTAAGGTATCCTTTCAGAATGATGCCCAATGATCTGCAAAAGAACCAGAAGATTTTCAATTTTTCTTTATTTGTTGACTTGAAAACATTAATTGAGGCTTTGGAAAAACATGGCATAAACCTACCAACATGTTGGGTGTAAGTAATATGAACATAACCTAATATAAACAACAAGCAGTAGTCACATACAATATATAATAGTTGTGAAAGTTATTTGCAAGCCCTGTATTCTATTTCTTCAGAAATTCTGGAAGAAGGAAATCACACTCATGCATTCTATAGATGCAGCAAAATTCAAACTGTTCAGGTTGTGGTGTTGAATATCAGTGAAAGAATAATGTGCTGATGTTTTTGTTTCTTTTTTTCAATTTTAAGAGAGAGCCACCTAAAATCTATATTACCATTTAAACACTAAGAAAAATTATCTCAAAGGATATCGTATTTCTCTGTTTTAGATTAGGTATTATATAGTTAATATTTTAAAAAGTTGAAAGGGTTGAAAGCTGGCTTAGTGATGAAAAAATACTTTATACTCCAAGAGAAGGCCTAGGTTTAGTTCACAGAACCCACATCTGGCTGTTTGTAACCATCAAACTCCAGCTCCAGATTTCTGACACACTGTGTTCTGGTTTTTACAGGAACCAACATGAACATTGTGCATATCCAGACAGGCAGGCACATGTATCTAGAATTGAGTAAAAAATAAAATAAAAAAGAATTTAAGTACAGTTACTCTGCATGGGTGAACATTATCACACCCTTAAGATGTGAGTAATTGCATCCTTATTACATGTTGTAGTATCTTCTGGGTATATGCCCAGGAATCGTATAGCCGGGTCCTCCCGTAGTACTATGTCCATTTTCCGTAGGAACCGCCAAACTGATTTCCAGAGTGGTTGTACCAGTTTGCAATCCCACCAGCAATGAAGTACTGTTCCTCTTTCTCAACAACCTCTCCATCATCTGCTGTCACCTGAGTTTTTTATCCTAGCCATTCTGACTGGTGTGAGGTGGAATCTCAGGGTTTTGATTTGCATTGCCCTGATTACTAAGGATGTTGAATATTTCTTTAGGTGCTTCTCAGCCATTCAATATTCATCAGTTGAGAATTCATTGTTTAGCTCTGTACCCCATTTTTAATAGGGTTATTTGGTTCTCTGGAGTCTAACTTCTTGAGTTCTTTGTATACATTGGATATTAGCCCTCTATCAGATATAGGATTGGTAAAGATCTTTTCCCAATTTGTTGGTTGCCGTTTTGTCCTATTGACAGTGTCTTTTGCCTTACAAAAGCTTTGCAGCTTTATGAGATCCCATTTGTCAATTCTTGATCTTAGAGCAGAAGCTATTGGCGTTCTCTTCAGGAAATTTTCTGCTGTACCTATGTGCTTGAGGTTCAGGGTCCCCAATAAAGGAGTTAGAGAAAGGAATAAAGGAGCTGAAGGGTTTGCACATAAAAAAAAAATTCCAATTTTCACTCTGATGACTAAGGCAGGACCAGCCAGGAGGCACAGGCCAAAGAAAAGGCAAAGCAGCTGGGACTGGGTCCTTTCTGCAACCATCTGCACCCAGGAGGTGGGGCTGATCCACAGCCCTCTGTGCATGGGTCTTGCTAGGAGAGAGCTGGTCTTCCTGGAGTGCTGACACAGGCTTACAGACCCACAGGAGGAACAAGCTCCAACCAGAGACAGCAAGAACATCTAACACCAGAGATTACCAGATGGCAAAAAGCAAATGCAAGAATCTTACCAACAGAAACCAAGACTATTTGGTATCATCAGAACACAGTACTCCCACCACAGCAAGTCCTGGATACTGCAATACACCAGTAAAGTAAGATTTGGATTTAAAATCATATCTACTGATGCTGATAAAGGATTTAAAGAAGGACATAAATAACTCCCTTAAAGAAATACAGGAGAACACAGTTAAACAGACATAAGCCCTTAAAGAGGAAACAAAACATCTTTAAAAAATTATGGGAAAACACAACCAAACAGGTAAAGAAGTTGAACAAAACCATGCAGGATCTAAATATGGAAGTAGAAAAAATAAAGAAATCACAAAGTGAGACAACTCTGGAGATAGAAAATCTAGAAAAGAAATCAGGAGACATAGATATAAGCATCATCAACAGAATACAAGAGATAGAAGAGAGAATCTCAGCAGTAGATGATTCCATAGAAAATATTGACACAACAGTCAAAGAAAATACAAAATGAAAAAAGATCCTAACCCAAAACATTCAAGAAATCCAGGACACAATGAGAAGATGAAACCTAAGGATAATAGGTAGAGAAGAATGTAAAGATGTCCAAATTAAAGGGCCAGTAAATATCTTCAACAAAATTATAGAAGAAAACTTCCCTAACGTAAAGAGAGAGATGCCCATGAACATACAAGAAGCCTACAGAACTCTAAATAGTTTGTACTAGAAAAGAAATTCCTCCATTCACATAATAACCAAAACACCAAATGTAGGAAACAAAGAAAGTATTAAAAGCAATAAGGGAAAAAGATCATATAACATATAATGGCAGACATACCAGAATTATACCAGACTTCTCGTCAGGGAATATGAAAGCCAGAGGATCCTGGCTTGGTGTCATACAGCACCTAAGAGAACATAAATGACAGCCCAGGCTACTATATCCAGCAAAACTCTCAATTACCATAGATGGAGAAACCAAGGTATACCATGACAAAACCAAATTTACACAATATCTTTCTACAAATCCAGCCTTTCAAAGGATAATAAGTGGAAAACTCCAGCACAAGGAGGGGGCACTACACTCTAGAAAAAGCAAGAAAGTAATCTTTCAACAAAACTCAAAGAAGATATCCACAAGAAAGGAATTCCAACTCTAGCAACAAGAATAACAGGAAGCAACAATTAGTTTTCCTTATTATCTTTAATATCAATGTACTCAATGCTCCAATAAAAAGATATAGATTAACAGACCAGTAATATAAATAGGACCCAACATTTTGCTGCATACAGAAAACCCACCTCAGTGACAAAGACAGACACTACCTTACAGTAAAAGTCTGGGAAATAGTTTTCCAAACAAATAGTCCAAAGAAACAAGGTGGAGTAGCCATTCTAATATCGAATAAAATCAGCATTCAACCTAACGTTATCAAAACAGATAAGGGGGGATACTTCATACTCATCAAAGGTAAAATCTACCAAAATGAACTCTCAATTCTGAACATCTATGCTCCAAATGCAAGAGCATCTACATTCATAAAAGAAACTTTAATAAAGCTCAAAGCACACAGTGCACCATACACAATAATAGTGGGAGACTTCAACACCCCACTCCCATCAATGGACAGATCATGGAAACAGAAACTAAACAGAGACACAGAGAAGTGTCTGACAGAAGTTATGAAACAAAAGGATTTAACAGGTATCTGTACAACATTTTATCCTAAAACAAAAGGTTATACCTTCTTCTCAGCACCTTATGGTACCTTCTCTAAAAATGAACATATAATCAGTCACAAATCAGGCCTCAACAGACACAAGAAGATTGAAATAATTCCATGCACCTTATAAGATCACCATGGACTAAGGCTGCTCCTCAATAACAACATAAACAATAGAATGCCCACATACACCTGGAAGCTTAACAACACTCTACTCAATGATAACTTGGTCAAGGAAGAAATAAAGAAAGAAATTAAAGACTTTCTAGAGTTTAATGAAAATGAAGCCACAACATACCCAAACTTATAGTACACTATGGAAGCAGTCCTAAGAGGAAAACTCATAGCTCTGAGCACCTCCAAAAAGAAACTGGAGAAAGCATACACAAGCATCTTGACAGCACATCTGACAGCTGAAGAACCAAAAGAAGCAAAGTCAACCAAGAGGAGACGATAGCAGGAAATAAACTCAAGGCTGATATCAACCAAAAGGAAACAAAAAGAACTACACAAAGAATCAAACAAACTAGGAGCTGGTTCTTTGAGAAAATCAAGATAGACCCTTAGCCAGACTAACTAGAGAGCACAGAGACATTATCCTAATTAACAAAGTCAGAAATGAAACGGAAAACATAACAGAAACTGAGGAAATCCAAAAACTCATGAGATCCTACTACAAAAGCCTGTACTCAACAAAAACTGGAAAACCTGGATGAAATGGACAATTTTCTAGACAGATACCAGGTACCAAAGTTAAATCAAGATCAGATCAACGATCTAAACAGTCCCATATCTGCTAAGGAAATAGAAACAGTCATTAATAGTCTCCCAAACAAAAAAGCCCAGGACCAGATGGGTTTAGTGCAGAGTTTTATCAAACCTTCAAAGAAGACCTAATCCCAATATTCCTCAAACTATTCAACAAAATAGAAACAAAAATATCTTCCTCAAAATTTAGCTTTATTAATGCAAGAAGGTGATGTCAATATCTCTGTACAAAGGAAGACATAAATGTTTTATTCCAGGCCTATATCCTGCATGGTATAGTATTGACATGCTAGGAAGTTGTACCTGCTGGGGAGAGGGGACAAAGTGGTTCTGTAATGACTAATTGCTTTGTGATTAGTTTCGACATCTGCTCTGCAGCAGGTAATTTCAGGTCATGTACTTTAATTTGGTCAAAAGCTATGGCTTGAAAAGTCATAAGCTCTAAGAAAAAGAACATGTTAATTTTATTTGTAACTTTTTAAAATTTATTATTATTATTATTATTATTATTATTATCATCATCATCATCATCATCATCATCATCATCATCATCATCTTCTTCATTATTTTACAGTACAGTCATTATCCCTCTCCCAGTCCAATCTTCTCATCCCATAACTTCTCTCCTGTCTCCAAGAGGATATCCCGACCCCCACCTCCATCCCACTGAAGCTCCCCACTCCCTGAGGTCTCAAGTTTCTCAAAGGTTAGGTGAATTTCCTCTTACTGATGTCAGACCAGGCATTCCTCTGCAACATATGTGTCAGGGGCTTCATATCAGCTGGTGAATGCTGCCTAGCTGGTGACTCAGGTTCAGAGAGATCCCGGGGTTCCAGGTTAGTTGAGACTGATGGCATTCCTATGGGGTCATGCTCTTCCTCAGCTTCTTCCAGATTTGCTAAATTCAACCACAGAGTTCCCCAGCTTCTGTCCACTGGTTGGGTGTAAGTACCTGCATCTGACTCTTTAGGATGCTTGCTGGACTTTTCACAGGGCAGCCATGTAAGCACACCATAGCATCAGTAATTGTGTCAAGCCTTGGAGCCTCCCGTTGATCTGGATCCCAATTTGGGCCAGTCACTGGACCTCCCTTCCCTCCATCTTTTTTCCACTTTTGTCCCTGCAGTTCTTTTAGACAGGAACCATTCTGGGTCAGAGTTTTTTATTGTGGAATGGCAACCCCATCCCTTCACTTCATGTTCTGTCTCTCTACTGGACATGGACTCTAAAATTTCACATTCCCCATTGTAGGGCATTTTATTTAAGGTACCTGCCTTTCAGTCCTGAAAGTCTCTCATTTCTCAGGTCTCTGGTACATTCTAGACAGCCCCCGTCTCTTACATATGGGGGTGCCTGTTTCTATTCTTTCTGATGGCCCAGAGGGCTTTAGTCCTGGCCCCCACTCAGCAATAATAATCAGTCATGTTCCCCTTTTCCCCTCCCTGTCCCCTCTCTCATCCAGATCCCTCCCTCCCTCTCCCCTCTGTAATTGTTTTCTTCTCCCTCATAAGTGGAATTGAGGCATCCTCACTTGGGCCCTTCAGCTTGTTAACCTTCTTGAGTTCTCTGGATTGTATCCTGGGTATTCAGTTCTTTTTGGGCTAATATCTACTTATTAAGGAGTACATACCAAACATGTCCTTTTGGGTCTGGGTTACTGAACTCAGGATCATATTTTCTAGTTCCATCCATTTCCCTGCAAAACTCAGCATATACTTGTTCTTGCTAGCTCAGTAGTATTTCATTGTGTAAATGAACCACATTGTCTGTATCCTTTCTTCTTTTGTGAGACATCTGAGTTGTTTCCAGCTTTTGGCTATCACAAATAAGGCTACTATGAACATAGTGGAAGACATACCCTTGTGGCATGGTGTGGCATCTTTTGGGTATATGCCCAAGAGTGGTATAGCTGGATCTTCAGGTAGATCTATTCCCAATTTTCTGAGTAACCTCCAGATTGATTTCCAGAGTGGTTGTACCAGTTTGCATTCCCACCAGGAATGGAAGAACATTCCTCTTTCTCCACATCCTTGCCAACATGTGCTGTCACCTGAGTTTTTGATCATAGGCATTCTGATTGGTGTAAGGTGGAAACTCAGGATAATTTTGATTTGCATTTCTCTGTCAAATGTGGGTAGGGTAGTGAAGATTATTTTTCCAAATCAGTAGGTTACTGATTTGTCTTATTGACTATATCATTTGCCTTACAGAAATACTACTAGTAATTGTACAGAAACAATACTCTTAAATAAGTGTTTTATTGATGTTTAGATATATGAGAGTTTACCTACATATAAGTACATGAACCAAAGACTATTTATGTTCATTTCCACAGAGATGCTAAAACTAAGCATAAGAATCTATAGATCTGGAATTAAAGTCCATTTTGAGTTACCATTTAGGTACTAGAAACAACATGGGTTCTTACAATCTTTATACATACTCTTAATGCCCAGGTATTTGCTTATACAGTCATGTTAAATGATTGTGATAATAAACTGTCTTTAAATGTGTGTTTATTTAGAAATGGGTTGTTCCCAACCTTAGTCAAAGGCTTCTTTTGTAATAGATAGCAATAAACGGAGAAATACTAATTTATTAAAGTGCTAAGAATAACAGAATAAGATCTCAGTCCTAAATAGGAAAGTTATATTAACTTTACAACCTCTAAAGCTCATCAAAAACTGTGGCAGATTGTTGTCTCCTGGTGGGTGCTCTAGGACTGGGACGAACAATTATCTGTGGGAGCAAGCAGTTAGTAAGGAAAGACACAGACGCCAGGTAGATGTGATAAGAGAGCCCTTTACTGTAATTCACTCAGTATTTATAGTTAGGCTAGGGACCAGACCCAGAGGAAATCTTGACACTTGCCTAAATAACATAAACACGAGAAATTCCATTAACACCAGACCGGAGGGAGATCTTGAAAGGAAGATCAGACAAACCTTTAACAAAAGCATGAGACCTGCTAAGTCTTTGATCTAAGGAGCAGCAGTCAGGACTCCTCCACACAGCAGGTGCTCAACTCCAGCTTACAGCCTGTCGGGGCTTCTTTAAAGAACCAAGTCACTCCCAAGCAACAAGGTTGGGGGAAGGAGTCCACAGTTCACCCCTTAATAATATCAAAGCAAGAGGCAGGATCAAGGCAATTTTAGCTCAGCACATATACTGTATGAGAATCATAGCGGTGCGTTCACTAGGCATCTGAAATTCACACTGACTCCGTCCTTCCTGGCTCAATGGGCCAAGCATACAGGACTAAAGCGTGTCTCTGGCAGAGATACAGCCACTAGGTATGTGCCTCTGTCTGGGTAGACTTCATAATCAGTGGACTAGATTCCCCTTGCACCATCCTTCCACACAGAAATTCCAAGATATGTCCATGAAACCTGCAAAGTCCGGAAGCTGTTATGATTCTTCTGAAAGCAGAAAACTCTGACTTCTTGATGCTTGGGGCAGGGTAGCTGGGATCAGTGTTTTTGTTTGCCAGCACTCTGGGGTCTGAGTCGGTTGTCAGGAGATGGTCTCAGGATGATGCAAATCAGTTATTTGAAGCCTCTGGAAACTGAATTAACCCTTGAAAGTCTGGAGGCAAGTGCGAGCCAGGCATTCAGGGGAGTTGCCTGACCCACCTTCTGCTTTGTCGGGAAAAGCAGATTTCTGAAGCAAATGAAAAAACATGTTCAAACATGTAGAAAAGGCAAAAAGAAAAACTCATACAAAATGGGCAGGAAAAACCCCTCCAGCTTACAGAACAAAAGAAAGGAACGAAAAAAATGAAGACTAAGCAACTGGGCACAGGCAAGAGAATAACAACAGCCAGCAAAAAGGCAGCCTGAGTGGTCTGCCACAGCGGGCCCACCTCTCCCAGCAGGAGCTTTGTCATCAAAGTTAACGAAAGCTGGATGTCTGTAGTCTGCAAACCGGTCAAGACAGTGCTTGTCTGCACTCTGAGGGCGACAGCAAGGACATCCTCATGCTCCAAACAAGTCTGAGGTCAGCATGGGCTACATAGATAAGCCTCTGCCCAAAAGGTAAACCTAAAAAAGCCTCTGGGGAGTGGATATTTCCCCCTTGGTCTAAAAAGACAAAATTTAGTCATGTAAACAACAATAAAACCTCAGAAAAAATGAACAAAAAGAAAATCTTTTCTGGTGAAAGAAGGCCCGTTGTCTGTAAAAATGGTTTAGGGCACGCTAAGAGCATAGAAAATTAGACAAACCAAGATCAAAAACATCATTAGAGGTTTCTCTTGTTTGTAGGGAGGTGAAAATAAATCGTGAGCAGGTACCAATGTAGATAATGTAAATAATTAAGCTATCTAAATTCTGCATAATGTGTTATAACCATATGTCAGAAGTTATTAGGTATCAGCCCTCTGGGGTAGACCCCAAATGTGGGACTGGAGAAAAAATAACACATTTTGAGCACAGTTTAAGGATCATTCTTGCTTATACTCTGGAAATATAATGTTTGGGCCACAGAGTCTGGCTGGGTAGGTGAATCTTCTCATGATCCTGTCTAGCTAGGGCCACAGGATCAGAAACCAAAATCTCTCTAATGAGGGCTCTGTCAATTGATTTAGTTCCTGGCCAAAAGTCTTGGCAGGACAGAAAGAGCCCAATATGACCAATAAAGAATAGAATAATATGTGCAAGAATGATAATTTGGTAACTGAACACTAGGAAGTCTAGTAGGCATGTATACTTGAAAACCGTGTAAAACAGAAGCTGTTGGAGAAAAACTTAAATGTAAATGGCACAGCTACAATGGCCCTCAAAACTGTAGTTAATCAGCCAAGGAGTAAACAATCACTTGTTTTCCATTAATGAGATAACCAGCTCTTTCCTTGGAGGTGCCATCAGTAAACACCACGAGTGCGTTGTCAATTGGCTTCCAAGCCGTTATCTTTGGAAAGAATACTTCATGCGTATTTAAAAACTTATTAGCTTATCCTGAGGATAATGGTTATCTATAGTTCTTAGAAATCCAATTTGAGCCAGTAACCAATCTGCACAATGTAGTTTTAGCCAAGAGTCCTGTTCCATAGTAAAAGGATGAACAATGATATCTGGCTCTTTGCCAAAATAAGTTATAGCTTGTTTTCTACCAAGCATAATCATCTGTGCAACAGCTTCATAATAGAGCACGATATTACGCTTAGGACACATTCTTGAATGGATCCACAAAATAGGTGCCTTCTGCCACAGCAATGCCGTAGGAGCATGGCTAGTATTGAAAATTAATAAATGCAATGGCAGAGAATAAACTATGTAAGTAATAAATTGATTCTCAATAGCCTCTTCCACCTGCTGTAAGGCATATATTCCTTCTTTTGTTAAAGATCTAGGAGAATTAGGATCAGAATTACCCCTCAGAATATCAAATAAAGGCTTCAGGTCTCTAGTAGTAAGTTTCAGGTAAGGACGAAGCCAATTAATATCACCCAATAATTTTTTTAAGATCAATATAAGGTTATCAAATGGTCTCTTTATCTATTTTGGGGCCATAGTAACCCCTTCTCAATAAAGGGGATAGTAAACCTAAAAACATGACAATAAGTCTTGGGGAAATTTCCCAACAAACAAGGATAGTAAAGAAACAGACCTTTAAATCTATAACTATTAGTAAAATCCTTTTGGAATTGCCACAGGAGATGGCAATCTAGTCTGTAATGTTCTTAATCAAATCATAGAAACATAAATCTTTTACCTGATTATTTCTTATTCATGAAAATAGGCATGTTCTATGGAGAATCTGATTCTCTCGGATGACCTGCTTCTAATTGCTCTTGTACTAGCAAAGAAGCTGATTCTAATTTCTCTAGAGATAAAGACCACTGATCAACCCACACAGGAGTATTATTAATCTACTAGATTTATCTGCACAGGGCACAGGAAATACAGTGGCCGCTATGGAAAAAGTGTAATCATAATAAAGCTTATGGCCTCTGTATATATTAATGTCCCACTTGGACTTCTGTCTAAAAGCCAGCTCAGGAGCTACAAAATACTAGTTCTGACCATCTAGGCTGTCTAGCGCCCACTATGTTGTTAATCTGCACTTCCTGATCTACGATCACCTTGATAAGCACCCTAGCTCCATGATCTCTATGTTGGGGAACCCAAATGCTGGTAGATGTACACGCAGGAGACACTGGGAGGTGGCGGACCAAAGCTGCAGGCGTGTGGGGCACTGCCGGAGCGCAGGGCTCCCCGGCCCCCAGGGGGTTCCAAAACTGGGACTTTCCGCGGCCCCAGACTGGCGGCTAGTAGCACACACTTACACTGGCCTGATCGGCAGAATACCGCCAACTAGAAAATTAATATCTCACTGGAAAAGACTCGTAGTAACAAAAGCGCTAGTAGAAAGTAAATTGTTTTCTAGAGAACTGCGCATGCACATAAAAGCGACCGCCACAAGGCAGTTTGGGAAATGTAGTCCAAAAGGACCTGTAAGCCGTAACCCCTGCCTTTCTAGTACAAGCCAGCCCGGGGCAGGCGAGCCACAGGACGCTGTATTCTGTAGCTGGACCAAGCGCACCGCAGAGTGCAGAGCCAGAGGGCAACCTACATGCTTGTCTTCTGTGCAGAAGAGTTGAACACGGCTCCGCCACTGGGGAGCTGCATAAGAGCAGGCAGCGAGGCCAGGAGAGTGCAGGCGGCTGCACCAAACCATGGAACTCGGAGCCCAAGTTCCACACTTGGCCAGCAGGCAGCCAGGGATCCTGGTCTCGGAGACTGCCAAACCCTCTCGGCCCCGGCCACACCCCCAGAGCACTGCTCAGTACCGAGGGCTCTGAACCAGGCTGTCTTTGTGCAGTCCAGCCAATTCTTGCTCCCTGCTCCGATCTGAGCACCCAGGAGCTGCAACAGAGCAGACGGCAGCGCCAGGAGAGTCGCTGACTGCGCGACCCTGGCCCTGCTTGGCAGACTGGCTGACTGGCAGATCTGATGCCGGATTCTTGAGCACTCCCCCGGGCCCGCCCGTCCCGCGCGCGCTGTAATACAGACACAAGACAAGACTTCTCATTCACACCGCGATACAAAATTCACATGTAACATGAAAACACATAAACATATACCTCTAGCAGCTCTGAGCACCAAGCTGAAAAACCAGGGGAAAGACTGCCTCTACCGCAGTCCACATCCCTCGGAACCAAATCTGAGAACCCAGCCTGAACCGGCTGAACCCCTGAACCCCAGCTAAACCAGCTGGAAACCTGGCAAGCCAAACCCCTTGGCGGAAAACTCCGTCGAAGTCCCGTCGACATCTTTGGTGAAAATCCTCACCATCAAATCTAGCTAGAATTGAGAGCTCTTAGTGCTATAAATTCAACCAGCCCCGGTTAAAGAGATCTGGAAACCCAGATGGGGCTGCCTCATAAATAAGACTGTAAGTGCATATCTTTTAATTTTCTAGAAGAAAATTAGCCCATCTTATCTTCAACCCAGGGGCAAAATGCTTCGCTCTTACCCCTAATTCTCAAACCATCTACTCCAGTTCTGGGGAGCTGTCTAGAAATCTCTGTATCCATGATATATTGCCGCTCCTAGAGCACTCCCATGTCTTAGCCACACATCGGACACCATCTGTTGTCTCCCGGTGGGTGCTCTAGGACTGGGACGAACAATTATCTGTGGGAGCATGCAGTTAGTAAGGAAAGACACAGACGCCAGGTAGATGTGATAAGAGAGCCCTTTACTGTAATTCACTCAGTATTTATAGTTAGGCTAGGGACCAGACCCAGAGGAAATCTTGACACTTGCCCAAATAACATAAACACAAGAAATTCCATTAAGACCAGACCGGAGGGAGATCTTGAAAGGAAGATCAGACAAACCTTTAACAAAAGCATGAGACCTGCTAAGTCTTTGATCTAAGGAGCAGCAGTCAGGACTCCTCCACACAGCAGGTGCTCAACTCCAGCTTGCAGCCTGTCGGGGCTGCTTTACAGAACCAAGTCACTCCCAAGCAACAAGGTTGGGGGAAGGAGTCCGCAGAAGATGATACACAAAGACATTAGAAACATGGCAGCAGTGCTAGAGAAAGCTTTCTTGAATTTGACATGTCTTTTGTAGTCATGAGCTCAAACTAGCAATGTTTCTTTACACAGACATTCATAAGATCAAGGCAGATAAAATTCTGGCATAGATATACAGATAAGGCCAGGCAGTGGTGGCGCACACTTTTCATCCCAGCACTTGGGAGGTAGAGGCAGGTGGATTTCTGAGTTCAAGGTCAGCCTGGTCTACAGAGTGAGTTCCAGGACAGCCAGGGCTACACAAAGAAACCCTGTTTCAAAAAAAAAAAAAAATGTAGATAATCTCCAATCCTCATCTCTTACTATTGCCATAGGATAAGATGGGAGGTGGGAAAATCAATTCTTTTGAAGGATATAGCCACTGGTAATTTTTTCATGCTTTAGTGGATGAACCCAAACTATGCACACAGGGACATAGTAAATAGATTTAATGAGTTACCAACAATAAAAAAAATAAAGATATAGTTGAGAGAAGGCCATGTTTGAAAGTACATTATAGGAGCTAGAGGAAGAAAATAAAGGGTAAATGTGATCATATTTCATTAAATATATGTATGAAATTCTCAAAGCCTAATAATAAATTTTAGTTTAAACTTATTTTAAAAACATTTTTAAAACAATACTAAAAATAACTACTGAAACTGTCAAGCAGCAAATATTCAATTATTGGTTTTAATAATTTTGTGTTTGAAAATCTATTATTTGCAATTTTAGTATTAATAGTATGAATTTTATCAGCATTTCATAAGAATTTATATGAAAATGTTCATAATTATATATTATATATCACTTCATATTGCTTATTATAAATTTAATTGTATCATATTTCAGGAAAATTTTAGTCTGTTTAGATTCAACTTCTTATTAAGGTATATGGCAAAATCTTGAAGAAGGGTTTTCTTTGGAATTTTAGACTAAAAAAGTAATTGTCCCTAAACCCAGAATATTCTTGGTTCTTCTGTGGAGTAAGTTTTTCTCCAGAGTTCTCAATTAAATGCTGGCTGACAAGAGAGCTCAAAATTAGGCTCTGTCTTCCGATTGATATTCCCTGTCCTGGCCCTCTGTCCCTCAGTATGGAGCCTAATTGTCTCTACATCCTGTCCTTACCACAGGGATATGGAGATTTTTCTATTTGTTCCTCTGAATTAACAGATGTTTCCAATTGAAAATTACTCTCAGAAAAAGATCTCCATGTATATATTAATTAGTAAAAAATTACTTTAAAAATCAATAATAAAACAAAAATGCAAACTTAATTAGAAACAACACCATGATGTATTCTGTAGAATGGTAAATGTTCCTTACATTTTTTTCTATGTGCACACTGACTATTTTATCCAAACATTCTCTTGTCTATGTTCTAATGTTAAACAGAAGTGACTTTCCTCCGGTTTATTTAACTCAAGGTCAATGTGTATGACTGTGATCCATTTTGAATATTATTTTTTAAGCATCTTCTTAAAATATGCCTTAAGTACATCAAATATTATTTGAAAGTAATTGCAACATGTGTCATTTTTATCATTATAAACTCAAACCTATTTAAATTAAAGTTTATATGAAATTATTTTTCAATGTTCTAAAGACTTATTTTGTCTAGCACATTCTCCTAACAACGAATAATTTTACTTCTAAATAGTTAATTATTTTTATTCCTGAGAATGAGGGAATGGCTCATAAATAAAGAACTTACCATGCAATTATAATTACCTGAATTTAAATTTCCCATGATTCATTCACTCAAACCCTAGTGTCATGTACATACTTGTAATACTAAAGTCACAGAGGTAGAGATGTATGAATTTCTGGAATTTATTGTTCAGCTGAGTTATTGAGCTTTATGGTCAGAGAGAAATTCTGTTTTTAAAAATATGCTTTAGCCAGGCAGTGGTGGTGCATGGCTTTAATCCTAGCACTTGGGAGGCAGAGGCAGGCAGATTTCTGAGTTTGAGGCCAACCTGGTCTGCAGAATGAGTTCTAGAACAGCCAGGGCTACACAGAGAAACCATGTCTTGGAAAAAAAAAAAAAAAAAACAGAAACAAAAATCAAAAAAATATGGTGTAATAAAGATGAACACTCAGTGTAGTACTCTGGCCTCTATGTTTTTATGCTCACATGGTATGCATAGAAGACAGACACACACACAAACACATATATGAGCAGTATTAATATTTCTAAAAATAATGATGTATATAATTGTCTACTATGTTTATAATTGCCTACTAAATATATTGAGTTCTTTACTTTTAGAATCACTCGTCTTTTATAAAATAAATAAACATACTTTTGCTGTGCTGTAATGAACATGTATCCTAGAATATTAGGTATTTACATTTTAATTATTATTTAATTTTTATTTACTATTTATATACATCAAAATATACTTTATACTAAAGGTGGTATCAAGTAAACCATGAACAAATAATATTCAAATATATACATTAGTAATTATTTTTAATTACTTATTAGTAGTAATTATTTAATATCAGTCCTGATTATTTTAAACTGAGTATGTGTGTCTCTTTTATTATGATACCATAATTACAAAAGGATATGTTTCAAGATCTATTTAGAACAATCATTTATTTGTATTTTTGTCATAAACTAAAGTCATAAATTTGCAAAGCATAATTTATTAGGGAGTGTTCATAAAATACAAGTGATCAATTTAGTATTCAGATTTACTTACTTCACATTTTGCCCAGATCATGAGGTTTCCAAAGACCACTAGATACAACCAAGAGTTCAACTCTTACGCCAAAGCAGAGTCTTTATTCAAGCATGAACTCAGACCCTCCAACCTCTCCAACATAATGCATGTTGTGGAAGGACCTGAGCTGGTACAGGCCTTGCCTCTTTATCAGGGTTGAAACTCCTACAAGTCTTTCCTATTTATAAAGGTTTTTACAGCAGGGTAAAGAACTTTCCAGTTTGTTAGTTACATGATTGGTTGACATTGGCTTGGTGTATTTCTACTGGGTTGTAATAATTTCAGTTTGAGGTTAACAAAAGTTGCTAGCTTAATCAGTCTACTTTGACACAGTAATTTCCCCTTCAGAACTGAGTCATTGCTAGGGGGTGGAGTGACTATTTTCTCAGGAGAATTGTGATTGTACCAGGGTGACATGGTTCCCAGAACACGTTGGAGGATTTTCAGTAGCAGCGTTCATTCAGAGGGCAAGTTCATCACAATCTAGAGTCAGAAAGCAAAATGGTCTGTATATTAGGCTACACCCTTCAATTAAAAGGAATTTTGTAGGACATACACAGATCAGTGATAAATATGTGTGTATTTGTGAAACACACATTTTATTAGCATAATTTGATTTTAAATATTAATAAAACTTACTAAACAATACATAATTCTATATTTGCAAGGAAACAATTAACTTACCTAAATTTTTGTTTATTGTTTCAATGAACTAATTTGTCAAGAAATGCAAATTTAGCAATGTACATTAATTCCTTTTAGGCATTAGTTTGCACTTACTTTTATTTAAATTAATCTTGCTAACATTACGTTCCCAGGAAGTTTCTTTTGTGTACAATAGGTTAAGGATGTATTCATTACAATATTTATTAGTTATACTCATATAAATGGTTTGGTAAACAGCACAGTTTAATTTACATTAAAACCTGAAAGTCAATGGATAGCAATGTACAAAATTTGACAGAAAATTCAATGAATATAACTGATTAGATAATATATTTCCCAGATCCTTAATTTTTGTAACTGAAGATAGATTCTTCTCTCAAAACAATACATCCTGACCACAGTTTCCTTCCATTCCTTAAAGACCTTACAACAACTTCTACTCTGCCCCAGATCCACTTTTCCTTCATTTTATTTTAGATAAGAGCAAGTTTCTAGCACACAACAATTTAAGGGGACAAAACAAAATACAATAAGGCAAGGCAAGAGCCCTCACACCTAAGCTGGGCAAGGCAATCTCTAGGAGGAAAAGAATCACAGGAGCAGGGAAAAGGGTCAGAGACACACCTGTGCCCTTTCTGACTCCTGCAGTCTTTCTTCCCTCACTTTCATGTGATTTCCTGAGCCCTAAGAGAAGGGGCCCTTTGCAAACTGCCCATTTAGACACCTCTCTCAGGGGCAGTGATACCTCCAACTGTTCTTTTAGTTTTCAGGATGGGGTGACCTATTTGTAACAATGCCACTAGACTGATAGATTAGAAAGTGGATGACATTACTAATTTTCAATTAAGACTGGAAAAGTTCTCATTCATAAATCAATTCTTTGATCAATTAAGTCCATATTTGTGCCTATTGTGAAAGGTGTTGGTTCCCTGATTTCATTTTCACACTATCTATATATGGGAGTGCTACTGCTACTGACTTATATATATCAGTACTCATATGCTTATAAGTGCTTATATACTTATATAGTACATATATATACACATAGATATTAACATATATGTATTACTAATGTATATTATATTATACATATATATCTTAATTTTATTTGTAATTCTGCTGCCTTGTTAAAAAATGATTATCAGTTATACAAGTGCCCTGGTGGAATGTTTGGGGGAATTATGTATTTTATAGTATCATCTGCAAACAAAGATACTTTGACTTTTTCCTTTCCAACTTATGTCCCGTTGTCCTCCTTTAGTTTTGTTATTATTCTTGCTAAAACATAACATACTATTGATGTAAATTGCCTTTATTAGATTTAGATATGGCCTTTGGATCTGTAATCTTACTAGGACCTTTATCATCAAGGGGTATTAGATTTTGTCAATGGCCTTCTCTCCATATCATATAAGATGTTCATGAACTTCATTTTTCAGTTTGTAGATTATATCTACTGATATTTATAGGTTGAACTATTCCTACATCTCTGGGATGAAGCCTATTTGATCATGGTGAATGATATTTTTGATGCATTGTTGCATTCTGTTTGCATGTATTTTATTTATTTTATTGAATAGTTTTGCATCTATGTTCAAAAAATAAAAAAATCTAAAAACACTCAAAACAATTTAAAAAGAGAAACAGATATGTACATTTCTTTGTCCAGACTTATGTGGTTTGGGTATTGAGGTAATTCTGGCTTCATAAAATGAATTTGGCAGTATTCTTTACATTTCTAATTTTTGAATAATTTGTTGAGTATAGATGTTAATTCTTCTCAGAAAGGTCTGTAAATTCTGTGCTTAAACAATCTGGCCCTGTGCTTTGGTTGGGAGAGTTTAAGGACTGCTTTTATTTCTATGTTTTTTTTTTCAGAGGCCTAAAAGCACAAAAGCACATGGCCACCACATTTCCTGTCAGGTCTAATAAGGAGCTCACATGCATTCTGACGTTTTTCCACCCTATTTACCTCTAGCCCACAAACAATGGAGAAGACTTGGTGCCAACAAACTTAAGTCGGGGTGTAAAAACATGTATCATGTTATTTTTCCAGAACCATAGCTTCCAACATTGCAGGAAGTGATCTGTCCTTGGGCAAGTGCTATTACTAGGTTACCTTTGATGCTTAAACTATACTTTTAGATTTTCCAAATTGTTGATGTTTAGGATTTTAAAGTATGGCCTTATGCTTATATTTCCTCATTGTCCTTATATCCCCCTTTTCTTTGCTTTCTTTTTTTTTTTTTTTTTTTTTTTTTTTTTTTTTTTTTTGCTTTTCCAAGACAGGGTTTTTCTATGTAGCTCTGTAGACCAGGCGAACCTTGAACTCAGAAATCCACCTGCCTCTGCCTCCCAAGTGCTGGGATTAAAGGTGTGCACCACCACCACCTGGCTTTATATCCCCCTTTTCATTTCTGATTTTCTCAATTTGGATATTTTCTATCTATGCATTTAAGTTAGTTTGGATAAAGGCTTGTTCATCTTTTTGATTTTGTCAAACACAATTCTTTGTTTCATTCATTCTTTGTAGTGATCTTTGTTTCCATTTTATTGAGTTCTGCCCTCTTCTGGCATACACCTCTTTTGTGTGCTTACTTCTTGTCCTAAAGATTTCAGATGTCCTATTAAGTTGCTAGTATGAGATCTTTCCTCTTAACACTGCTGTGTTAGGATAGCTGTGCTCTGGTGGAGACATATTATGTATTATTGATTGTCTTTTGCTCACACATTTCTGTTGAGGTGACGATAAGGCTAGGTGCTGATTTCTGGCTTTGTCTTGGCAAGTTGGTGTTTTGTTCCTTCCTTTCTGGATTTTGAGAGAATGTTATGGCTTTATGTTCCCTGTTTTACTAACCTGCTGGGGTGGTGGCCAGTGTGTTTACAGGGAATGGATGCTAATGTTGGAGGGTGATGCAGCAGGTGCAGGGGGTGGCAGGACAGGACTAAATAGTATGTGAGATCTGTAGGAGGCATGGCAGTGGGGCAGGGAGCATGCAACTAGGAAGAAGCTTGATTGTTTGAATCAGTTGGGCAGAGAGATCAGAAGACTGTGGGCAGGCTAACTGTCTTCTGGCAGGCCACTAAATGTTTAGTTACTGTGCCATTATAAACTGAAAAATATTTCATATTTCATTAGGAACAATTGAAAGTCAAAAAGCTCTTTAATTTTTACTTACATATTTATTTGTGTTTAAGTATATGTGTTTGTGTTTGTGTGTGTGTGTGTGTGTGTGTGTGTGCAAATGACAACAGAGACCAAAAGATGATATTAGATCAACTTAGCTGAAATTCTAAACAGTCTGAGCTGACCTTTATGGTTGCTGTGGGGACAGAAATCATGCCTTCAAAAAGAGGAAGAAGTACTCCGCTGGGGCAGATCATCAGCTTGTCTGCTCCTCTGAAGAACCCACAGTCTGAAGCCCTCCCAGGAGATCTCCTGCACCCAGCGCAACACATGTAAGGGACCTTCCCAAATAATCACAGTAGCTAGGAACCCTGAGGAGGCCAGTATATGCAGAACCCATCTCTTCCACTCAAACTCCACCTCTCTTCCTGCCAGGGGAGATTATCAGCTTGTCTGTCATCCTGAATACTCCATAGTCTTCGTGGGATACAATAGGATTTTCATGGAATGCAATGAAAGCAGAATTAAGAGGAAAATTCATAGCACTAAGTGCTCTCATAAATAAACTGGACAGATCCCACACTAGCAACTTAGCAGCACACCTGAAATCCTAGGACACAAAAAATCAAACATACCCAAGAGGACTAAAATGCAGGAAGTAGTCAAACTCAGTGGTAAAATCAACCAAATAGAAATAAGGAGAATTATACAAAGAATCAACAAATCCAAAGGCTTATTCTTTGATAAAATCAAAATTGATAAACCCCTCACCAAACTAACTAAAGGGCACAGAGACTATCCAAATTAGCAAAGTGAGAAATGAAAATGGAGACATAACAACAGAAAGTGAGGATATTAAAAAAAGAAACATTATATTCTAGTAAAAAAGTTCAAGAAAAAAAAACTCAAGTAAAAAAACTTAAGAAAACTGGAAATTTTCGATGAAATTGATGGTTTTCCAGACAAATACCATGTACTAAAGTTAAATTAAGTGCAGGCAAATAATGTAAACAGACTCATATACCCTAAGGAAATAGAAGAAGTCATAACAAACAAATCTCCCAACCTAAAAATTTCCCAGGGCCAGATGGCTTTAATGCACTATTCTACCAGAACTTCAAAAAAGATCTAATACCTCAAACTAATCCATAAAATAGATACAGAAGAATCCTCATGCATTCTATGAAGCCACAATTACTCTGATACCTAAAGAGGATTTCAGGCCAATTTCACTTATGAATATTGATGCAAAAATACGCAATAAAATTCTAGCAAACCAAATCTAAGAAAACACTATCATTCACCACAATCAAGTTGGCTTTATTCCAGGAATACAAGTTTGGTTCAATATAATTTGATATTGGCTGTTGGTTTGCTGTATATTTCTTTTATTATATTTAGGTATTGGCCTTGGATTCCTCATCTCTCCAATATTGTTAACATGAAGTGGTGTTGTACTTTTTTCAAATGCTTTTACAGCATCTAATGAGAGGACCATGTGATTTTTTTCTTTGAGTTTCCTAATATAGAGGATTACATTCAATGTAGCACTCAAAGTTCTAGTTAGTGAAATAAGATAACAAAAGGAGATCAAGGGAATACAAATTTGTAAAGAAGAAGTTAAGATATTACTATTTAAAGGCGATATGATACTATGTGTAAGTGGCCCCAAATTATATCAGACAATTTCTACAGCTGGTAATCACCTTCAACACTGTGGCTGGATACAAAATTAACTCAAAAAAAATCAGTAGCCTTCATTGTACAAATGAAAATGGGACAAGAAAGAAAATAGGGATACAACACCCTTCAAAATACTCACAAATATAAAATATGTGGGGTAACCAAACAATCTAATGATCTGTATAATAAGAACTTCAAGTCTCTCAAGAAAGAAATCAAAGAAGACATCCAGAAAATGGAGAGATCTCCCATGTTCATGGTTTGGTAGGATTAACATGGTAAAAATGGCCATCCTACCAAAAGCAATCTACAGATTCAATGCAATCCCTATCAAAATTCCAACACAATTCTTCAAAGACATGGAAAGAGTAATTTTCAATTTTATATGGAAAAACAAAAACAAACAAATAAAAAAACTCAGGATATCAAAACAATTCTTAACAATAAAAGAACTTCTGGGGGAATCCTTGACATCAAGCTATACTACAGAACAATAATGATAAAAACTATGGTATTGGTACACATACAGATATGCTAATCAATGAATTAGAATTAGAAACCCAGAAATAAATCTAAGTGTGCTTAGGCACACTTTATCTTTGACAAAGCCGAAAGTATACAATTCAAAAAAGAAAGCATCTTCAGGAAATGGTGCTGGTCTAACTGGCACCTCAACATAAACCAAACACCTGAATATAATAGAAGGCAAATTTGGAAAGAGCTTTGAACTCATTGGCCTCCAAGAGGAAGATTCTCTAAACTGACCTGCAGTAGCTCAGACTCTAAGTCAAGAATTGATAAATAGGACTTCAAGAAAATGAAAAGCTTCTGTAAGGCAAAGGACATTGTCAATAGGACAAATCAGCAAATGACTGATTGAGAAAAAATTCTTCACTAGACTCACATAGAGGTAACTATCCAAAATATATTTTAAAAACTCATGAAGCTAACATCCAAAAATACAAACAACACAATAAAAAAAAACTGGGTATAGAGCTAAACAGAGAATTTACAACAGAGGAATCATGAATGACTGAGAAGCACTTAAAGAAATGTTCAAAGTTCTTAGCCATAAAGAAAATGCAAATCAAATAACCTGGTTATTTCACCTTACAAGAATCAGAATGGCTAAGATCAGAAACTCATTTCTGATGTGGATGTGGAGAAAGAGGAAAACTCCTCCATAGATGGTAGAATTGCAAACTGGTACAACCACTCTGGAAATCAATCTGAAGGTTCCTCAGAAAATTGAAAATAGATTTACTTGAAGACCCAGTAAGACCATTCTTGGGCATATACCCAAAAGCTCTACTACCATATCAGAGAGGTACATGCTCCACTATGTTCAGAGCAACCTTATCTGTGATAGCCTGAGCCTGCAAAGAATCCAGATGTCCCACAATGAAAGAATAGATGCAGAAAATGTGGTTCACTTACATAATGGACTACTACTCAGGTATTAAGAACGAGAACATCAAGAATTTTGCGGGCAAATGGATGGAACTAGAAAATATCATACTAAGAGAGGTAACTTAGACCCAAAGGGACATGTATGGTATGCTCTCACTAATAACTGGATATTAGCCAAAAAAAGGATAGAATACCCAGGATGCAATCCACAGAACTCAAGAAGGTTAACAAGCCAAACAGCCCAAGTGAGGATGCCTCAATCCTATTTGTGAGAGAGAAGAAAGAAATAAGGGGCAGGGGATAGGCAGATGAGGAATGGAAGTAGGTGAAGATGGGAGGAAACAAAATTAGGTATTGGGGATGGATAATAGGAGAGAAGCCCTGAAGGCTAGCATAATGAATAAAAATATATAACCTCAGGTGATGGGAGTAGGGAGACCCTCTAGAATATCCCAGAGTCCTGACAGGGGAGAGACTCTCAGGCTTGAAAGGGAGGGACCTTAGATGAAATAAATGTCCTACAGTGGAGAGAGGAAACTTGCAGAGTCCATCTTCATTAGAAAGACAGGACATCAAGTGAAGAGATCAACTCTGACCCAGAATTGTTCCTGTCTAAAAGAACTTCAGGGACAAAAATGGAGAAGAGACTGAGGAAAAGGATGCCCAGTGACTGGCCCAACTTGGGATCCATCCCAAGGGGAGGCTCCAAGGCCTAACACTATTACTGATGTTATGGCATGCTTATAGATGGGAGCCTAACATGGCAGTCCTCTGAGAGGCCCAACAAGGAGGTGACTGAGACAGGCCCAGAAACTTATATATAACCATTTGACTGAAGTCAGTGTCTCCTATGATTGAACTTGAGAAAGGCTGCAATTACCTTAGGAGGAATGTGACCCCATAAGAATACCAGCAGTCTCAACTAACCTGGACCTCTGAGATCTCTCAGACACTGACCCACCAAATAGGCAGCATACAATAGCTGGTCTGATGATCCTGACACATAAACAAAAGAGTACTGCCTGGTCTAGCATCAGTGAGAGGAGGTGTGGCTAGCCCTGGAGAGACTTGAGGGAAAGGGGAGGCCTGATGAAGTATGTGAGGGTGGTGGGTGTGGGTGTGCTGGGTGGGGTTGGTGATGGGTACATCCTCTTGGAGACAGAGGGAGGAGAATTGGTATAAGGAACTGTGGGAGGGTGGATTGGGAGGGAGGTAATGAATGACTGGACTGTAAAAATATAAAAGTAATAAAAGGAAAAAGAAAAGAAAACTACATGGAATCCATCCCCTTAACCTATCCTTCTTCCATGGAAGCCTTGGTATTCAGAAAGGTTGAGTCATCAGAGTCACCAAAACAGTCTGAATTTAGAGACCAAACTCCCATCCCATGTCAGTTTCTGGTAGGTTGAATCCTAGCAGAGTGACCCTGCCAATTGGCATCAGCTTGTTTTAATATGCAAGTCAAGTCTCAGCAGGCAAGAGTCTTGAGAGTTGACCCATTTTCTATTCTTTCCAGAGGTTGAGCCAATGTAGGTAGAATTAGGTAGAATCCCAATCTTTCTCAATGAGCCACTGAGCCACTGGAGGGTGACGGAAAAGAAGTACTTGGTATCTTGGTTTGAATGAGAATGGACCAAATAGGCTCATCATTTTGAATGCTTATTAGAATGTAGCAATATTTAGAAGAATTAGGGGGTGTCACCTCATTGGAATAGGTGTGGCCTTGTTGAAAGTGGGCTTTCAGGTTCTGTCCAGTCCAGGCTCAATCTCCCCCACCCTCTCCCCCCTCCCTTTTTCTGCTGCCTGCAGATTCACATGTAGAACTCTCAGGTACCATGTCTCCCTATATATCACCATGCTTCCTGCTATAATAATTTCCAAGTACTAAACCTCTGAAATTCTGAAATTGTAAGCAGATCCCAATTAAATGCATTCTTTTTCTAAGATTTTCGATAGCCATGGTGTCTCCTACCAGTAATGGAACACTGATTAAGGCTCACACGGAATCCTGGAAGGAGATAATAAAAAAAGTAGAAGCCCAAATGAACAACATGAGTTCCCAAAGCAGTGGCTACATGGTACCTCCCATGAGGACAGTCTTTAAGTCAACACATGCATCGGAGTTCTCAAGCCAAGTCAGGAAAACGTAGGGGTATCATGAGCCTAAATATATAAAGTGAAGCATACAGAAAGCTGACAGTGACTTGGTTCACACAGAAGATACAGGTCTAACCTGAAAAATATCTTGATGTGCCAAGATTGTTTTACATTATAGATTTAATAGGAACTTGAAATACATTACAAATTCTTTGAATATTCATTATAAATCTGGCTTTGTGAATCTCTCTCTTCATTATACATCTTTTAAATTAGATTTTAAATACATTTAGAAGCATAAAATAAGTTGGTTATATTAAATTATAATATTTTTAATTATTAAAAAAAGAGGAAGAAGTGCTCTTAATTGCTGAACACCTCTTAGCCTCAAAAGTACTGTTCATTTTAAAATTGAAATAATAATCAATTTCAATGTCAACAGTATTAAAATTTTATAAAGAATAATGTGTTGTATTCCTTCTTTCCAAGTAAGTAACATTTCTACTGACAAATATTTATTTTCTATTTATTTTCTATTTTAAAAACTAAAGTATAATTACATTTCCCCTTCTTCCTCCTCTCTTCAGTTCCCCCAAGTCCCTTTATTTTAATACCGCTCTCTCTTTCTCCTCTCTCTCTCTTTCTCTCTCTCTCTGGGTTTTTTTTGTTTTGTTTTTTTTTTGTTTGTTTGTTTTTTGTCTTGTTTTTTTGTTTTGTTTTTTGTTTGTTTGTTTGTTGTGTTTTTTTGTTTTGTTTTGTTTTATCAAGACATGGTTTCTCTAGCCCTGGCTACTCACTCTGTAGACCAGGCTGGCCTTGAACTTAGAATTCCACCTGCCTTTGCCTCCCAAGTGCTGAGATTAAAGGCATGCACTACCACTGTCCAATTTCTCTCATAATTTTCCATTTCAAATTAATGCCTTTCTTTGATTATGATTACTATTCATATAAATATACAGACAGAACCAGATGAGTTTTAGAGAGAGTTTGTGTTTGCTATGTGAATGTGTGTGGGTGGGTGGCTGAGTATGGGAGAGACAGAAAGGGAGAGGGAGAGAGAGAGGGAGAGGGAGAGGGAGGAGAGGGAGAGAGAGGGAGGAGAGGGAGAGGGAGAGGGAGAAGGAGAGGGAGAGGGAGAGAGAGAAAGAGAGGAAAGAGAGGAAAGAATTCAGCATTAACTACAGGATAGTCATTTAAGGCCCTGAATTAGGGGTAGAAGAGTCTGCTGCTTTGCATGCCCAAAATCTTGGAATTGATCTTTAGTAACAAATACACAAATCACTTTGAAAATAAATATTTCCAATATCTTTCTCATCAAATTACCATCATTACAGAATGATAACTTATCATGTGGTATCCAGCCCCAGGGCATACATGAAAATACATAGAACATTTCAGAAAATGGTCAGAATGATTTTAAGGGCTGGAAGACCAGGAAGTTTCTTTTCAGGCCTTGTCTCCTAGAAATGACAGAAAAGCTACATCCATGATTCATTCTTTCACAATGAGATTGCCTACACAAGCGCTAAAGAATAGGAATATCAATTGAGAAGTTTAAATTGAGGGTGAAAATCTTTTACTTCCCTCGGTTTGATAAAGAAAACTAGTGCCACCAGCTTTCCTTCTGTTTTATCTGACCAATGCATGTTTACATGTTTTCACTGTCAATACAATGTTTTCTTGGTGTTATCTCACCACTCTGGCTCCTCTGAACCCTAAGCAGAGAGATTTCATGAAGACATCCCATTTAATCTTTAATGTTAAATAGTTCAATAGTTAATAGTTCAAGTTCTCTTACTCTCTGTACACTGGTGTGGACCTGTGGACCAGGGGCTTTCCAATGAGATCTCTGTCTCAGCTTGGTATAAGAGTTCTGGTGAAGGGAAATGAGTGCAGGCAAGGAGGGGAAGTTACTTCCATCACTTCTGCTGCTGCAGTTGGCTCCACCTCCATCTCTGCCATGTCTTCCATGTTACTGGGTTACTCTGTGCATCCCTGCACCAAGGAAAGGCCAACTAGCCAGTGAGGAGTGCAGTGGAGCTTCAGGCGGCATTTAGGGAGAGCAGACATCTTCTGAAGGGCTACAGCTCTTAGGACAGAAGGCTTGGACAACGAAGTAGTTCTCGCACACCATTAGTCCTTCCAGATAGGATTCTTGTATACAGTTTTGGGGTGTGTAACTGTCTGACAACAGGTACTTCTCATTGGTTTGTTTGGAGAGCTTTGGTTAAACCTTACTTGCATGTGGTAGGGCTTGGTGATCCTTCTACTTGACTGATGGCCACATACCTTTCTACAGGTTGTGGGAGGCTATAGCTGCCACAGAAGCCAGGGGCCTAAGAGTCGTGGTCAATTACCTTCTGTCCCATGAAGGCAGAAATCATCACCCATTGGGTCTCTGGGTTTCCAGACCTTTGCATGACCAGGGATCAGGCTGCCTGTGCACAGCCCACTGCCCCACACATTGGTACACTGTTTGGTTGTGTTAGTTCTTCAATGTAAGAGGAAGCTTCTCTGATGATGGGTAATCCAGAAGGAAACAAAGAAAGAAAGAAAGAAAGAAAGAAAGAAATAGAGAGAGAGAGAAAGAAGGGAAGGAAGGAAGGAAGAAAGAAAGAAGGAAGAAAGAAATGAAGAAAGAAAGAAGGAAGGAAGGAAAGAAGGAAGGAAGGAAGGAAGAAAGAAAAAAAGAAAGAAAGAAAGAAAGAAAGAAATAGAGAGAGAGAGAAAGAAGGGAAGGAAGGAAGGAAGAAAGAAAGAAGGAAGAAAGAAATGAAGAAAGAAAGAAGGAAGGAAGGAAAGAAGGAAGAAAGGAAGAAAGAAAGAAAGAAAACAAATAAAAACTAGAAATGGGTTAAATCTATTGAATCCTCTGATTTTTAAAAGTATAATCCAATTTTTGTTTTTTTTTTTTCTTTTCTGCAGAGCAGGTATTATTTTGTTTAATTGATTTTTAGAATTGTCTTTCAATTTTTAGAATTGTCTGTCAATGAAGTAATTATTAGGTCATATATTTTCTTTGTAGACAGTTTTATTGTTGATTATGTTCAATTTTTTAAATTTTCTGAAGTATTTAAATTGGGCAATGAATCTAGCAAGTTACGTTTTCTGTATTATCCAAATACTGGGCATATTTATTATTCATGTTATTCTTATATGATACATTGCATTTCCAAGATTTCAATGTTAAATTTTCTGTTTTATATTTTATTTTACTGTATCTTTTATTTTCTAAGGCTGCCTTAAGATTTTGAATTTTATTTATCTTCTTTATATTTTTTTATTCTTTAATCCTTTTTTTACAGTCCAGATTTCATCCCCCTTCCAGTCTGGACCCTTACCATTCCATGTTCCATACCCAACTCCCCCATCCTGAGTCTCCAAGATGATGTCTTCACACCCATACACCTAATCCCCAGGTCTTCCCAGTCCCTGGGACCTTAAATTTTTAAGGATTAGTTGCATCTTCTCTCCTTGAAGCCAGTCCAGGTAGTCCTCTGCTGTATATGTGTCAGGGGAATCATATTAGCTTGTGTATGCTGCTTTGTTGGATGCTCAGTGTTTGAGAGATCTCAGGGGTCCAAGACTGCTGGTCTTCCCATAGAACAGCCCTCCTCTTCAGCTTCTTCCAGCTTTTCTCCAATTCAATCACAGGGGTCCCCAGCTTCTGTCCATTGGCTGGGTGCTAATATCTGCATCTGACACTTTAAGCTACTTGTTGGGACTCTCAGAGGGAAGCCATGGTAGGCTCCTGTCTGCAAGCACATCATAGCATCAGTAACAGTGTCAGGGCACCAGATCACCCCTTAATCTGGATCCCAATTTGGGCCTGTCACTGGACCTCCTTTTCTCTCATGCTTTCTTCCGTTTTTGTTCCTATAGTTCCTTCAGATGGAAACAAATCTGGATCAGATTATTTGACCCTTACCTACTGAGACATAGAACATCTCCCAGGTCTAGCCTGGTGTATCTTTCTGATCGACTCTATCCATGATTTCTTCTAATCTCATCTCTTCAAGTTTGGAACCTACATCCAATGCCCTGTAATTGTAAAACCACACCACTTGGCTTTCCTACAAGCTACCCCTAAGCTATTGAGAGAACTCACACCTTCTTAAAATTGACCTGCCTCCATCTACAGGTCCCTCTTGCACTGCATTGAATCTCTCCATCTAGTCATATCTCTTTTGTCCTTCTACAGGGTCTATCCTATGGAGTATCTTGATCTCCTCTCATCAGCCCTTACTCTTCAACATACTTGGCATACTCCTGGCACCAACAGTGACTTGGCCTAGTCTACCCAGTGCCTGTGTTATGCAACCTATCTATAGGAGTCTACAAGTATCTACTCCACCTGCTACCACCTGCATATCCATTCTGTACTACTTCAAACCTATCAACACAGTCAGAACTTCTATGTCATTTTTCAGGTCTTGGTAAATTACCTAGATCTTCCTTTTCCATGAACCATCTTCAATCTACCAGATGTAGTCAAGGTCCAAAATACAGCATCTCAGACTTGTTTGGCAATCCCTTTCTGCACTGCAATGAAGCTCTAGGCTTCTGCTAGGAACATAAGTACTTAACACTAAACTGAAAATCCCCTCCTTTGTCTTGCCGTATCCAGTCTGCATACTCAGCTAAGTCTACTGGAACACTAGAGACATAGACCAAGATAAGTACCACCCAAATTGTTTACAACTTCTATTCTCAAATGTCTGTACATTCTGGTTTCTGTCCCAGACTAACTAACCTGTCCATATCAGACTCAGAACTACCAAAAGTAATCTACATAGATGCTACATCATAAAAACACAAACCATAAGAAACACTAAGCCAATATTAGCTCTTCAAAAAATGATCAGAGCTGCAGAACTGTTTGCCAATGAGAATTACCTACAGGATCCAGAGGACACACAATTTAAAGGAATACACATAAACTTTGTTTACAAAACTCATAGAGTTTAAAGAAGATAAAAAGAAATAGGTTGATGAAATTAAGAAAATTTAACACAAGTAAAAATAAATACATGAGGTTGAATAAGAAAACGCAAACCAGATGACTGAAGAAAATTACAAAAACAATCCAAGACTCGAGAGTCTAATCTAGGGACAGAACATTGACAATGATTCAACCTCCAAGGAAAATGGAATTGAAAAAACCCAGAAACTCCACTGGAAAACTCAAAGGAAAGCCTTATAAACAATGAGTCTCATAGAAGATAGAATATTGAGACTTAAGGATAAAATAGAGTATCTATAGCAAATAAGAAAGAAAAAATGAAATATTTTAAAATAAAACCAAGAAGAAACATATAGGGGAGAATTGTGTAGGGAGCACAATAGACAGTCAAACCACTATAATATAATCCCTGATAACTGTTGTTATTCCATAAACACTGTAAAGTTATCTTTCTCCCTTCCTCTTTGTCTTTTTCCTTAACTAGTATTACTCAGGTAAACATGTATAATTTGCATACCCAGTGGACATCTAACCATATTCTTTATCCATGAAAGATAAGGAAACAGAAGAAAAATATTACAATATTCAGTTCCCTGAAGGATAATTTGATTATTGAAATTCTATTTTCATTGAAAATATATTTTTTTCATACATTATATTCTGAATGTGGTTTCTACTACCTCAACACATCTCAGACCTTTCCTACTTCTCTACCCACCTATATCTATTCCATTACTTTATTTCATTACAAAACAAATAGGCATCTAAAAAACAAGCAGAAAAGGAAACATAATAGAAAAAGCAAACCAAGATTAAAAAAAGTAAAATTAATCTAACATAAGGTCATACAAACACAAACTTACACACAAACATACAATCATACAAATAAAAAAATATAGATAACTAGACAGGCATTTGTACACACAACACATAAAACTAAAATTGCAAAACATAACATATAAGCAAAATATTTATAAGGTTTTAAATTGCCATGATAAGGCATTATATTAAAAAAAAAACAGAAAAAGGGGCTGGAGAGATGGCTCAGCAGTTAAGAGCACTGACTGCTCTTCCAAAGGTCCTGAGTTCAAATCCCAGCATCCACATGGTGGCTCACAACCATCTGTAATAAGATCTGACACCCTCTTCTGGAGTGTCTGAAGGCAACTACGGTGTACTCACATATAATAAACAAAAATTAAAAAAAAAAAAAAAACAGAAAAAACAATCAAATAAAGAATATTTTTAAAAATATCTTTGAGTCGATTTTGTGTTTATCATGTATTACTGCTGGGCTCACGTGTCCTGTCCTTAAGAGTAGTTTGTATGCCCAATGAGAAGCCACTGGAAAAAGCTATTTTTTCCTTTGTGAGATGATATCTGTTGACAATAGCTTCTAAGGCAGGGACAGGGGCCTCTGTGTTTCTCCCTCTCAGCCCTACGATCCAATCTGGCTTAGACCTGTATGGGAAGAAAGGTTTTGTAGCAGGGTTGGTGCATACTAGAAAGTGTGCCAAGTACTTTCTAGTACCATGAACACTAGTTAGTAGGGGTGAAGACTTTTAACATGAAATTTTGTCAGAATTGTACATTTGTAACAGGTTTTAGTGAATATTTTTCTAAATCATTGTAGAATTCACTGTATTGTATTTGTAAAACACAAATTGTATTTGTAACTTATAGACTATAAGTTGAGTCTCCCAGCTTTTAAAGGGTACGATAGGCCCTTGAAGTCTTTCTGCCCATCCCCACACTCAATTGTCAGTCAAATGCTTCTGCTCATTTTTTTTTTTTTGGTAAGTTCATGAATACCACATGATCATTCTTATCCTTATCCTTATTCATACAAATTCGTACTTCATACCATTTAAATGAAATCACATCACCTCTTTTTTTCCCCATTAATGTGACATATTCCAGATTCATGTCTTCCAGATGAAAAGAGATTATTAGTCCCATTATAGCTTGAATAATTAATGTGAAAAGGTTTAATTCTTAAAGTAATTAACACATGCAATTAAACTTTAAGTTTTTTAAAGCATAAATAAAGGAAGAAAAACAGATTACATCACTCAGGGTTTTGTATGCAACATAATTTATAGAATGAATATATATGACTACACCTTACTGAGTGTGGTCCCGTTAGTTCAACTACGGCTATCTACCAAGAGAAGCTCCAAGAATCCAGAAGCTGCTCAGTTCATTACGAGAATGTCTCAGCTGTTCTTCAGCATATGCCTATGAATTAGGTTCTAATGCAAGTGAAGGTGTGGACTTGCAAGCAAGGGCCAGAGTGAGTGGGGAATGAGAGAGCTTTCTTCTTCTAGTTCATTTATATAGGCTGTTACAAGTTGGTATGGCCCAAAGCCCAATTAAAGATGATATTTAGTGATTGCTCATGTAAATTTTCTTTTGATACCATTTAATAATGTAGAAAGTGATAATACTTGCATCAGATTGTCACCAAGGTATGTACAAGAATTAAAATAAATAGTAAGATATTAGATAACTTTATGCTTTTAAAGAAAACAGTAATGACCATAATCACTTCTTTACATGACATTAAAATTATTGCAGGAAGCAAAATAAAAGAAAATTCAAAGATCTAATTTATCTGTAAATTGACAAATCCTGAAACATAAGACAACACATATGCATATTTCAATATTGTAATGGTTTGAATATGATTCGCCCAGGGGATGGCAATATGAGGACATGTGGCCTTTTGGGAGTATGTGTGCCCTTGTTGCAGGAAGTATGTCACTGTAGGGGGGAGCTTTAAGAACCACCTCCCAGCGGGCAGTTGTCTCCTGGCTGCCTAATGAGTAAGATGTAGAACTCTTAGCTCCTCCAGCAACAAGCCTGCCATGACACAACCATGTGTCCTTCCTTGATGGTAATGGATTGAATCTCTAAACCTTTAAGTCAGCCCCAATTAAATGTTGTCCTTGACTTGGTCAGGGTGTCTTTTCACAGCAATAAAACCTCAAATAACACAAATTATATAATGATGCACAAGAGGTAGCAATTCTGTTTCCTATGGGCAGGCATCACAGTAGTGATACTTTTCAAGCAATGGTATTAACTGCAAAATCGAGAATGAACTGTTGAGCAGATGTAGTATTCTGTGTTCTTTATCATTATATTGTTAAAATGTATGTAAAAGTATCTTCTCTTAAATTTATAATCCCATGTTTTTCTGCCTATTTTAATTTTTTCTAATGCTACAAAAGTAAACATAGATGGTTTGGTAAGATAGAAATTTCTGCAATAAAACAAAAGACTTCATTTTAATAAGAAATCTTATTTGTAATATCTAATATCTAGTAAGTAGGGATTTCTTTCAGAATAGCTTCTTTTCTTTTTTTTTCTTTCTTTTTTTTCTGAGAGTTAGGAGAGGGGATTAAGATATTTTGAGAGACTTGGTAGTATATTCTAAATAATCTGGAGGCTATTAAAACTTCAAATAAATTAGTTATTATCATTCAGGACAATAAGGCTGAACTGAATTTAACTTTATTGAACTGAATTTATTTTATTATTGAAAAATATTAAGAATTTTAAGTAAATAAACTTAGCTTTAAAAGAATGTTTTAAATCTATTCTGGCTAATTTGAATCACAAAAAGCATATAACAGAGAAAGAAAAACCACTGTGAGCATAACTTCTGAATTTCACCTCTGCTGGTAATTACTAGGTATGGTCTATGGGGTATCCAAATCTGCTATTTTCAGATACTGCAATTTGGACATAATTAAGTATATTTTAATTGTGTTGTTTTTGTCTTGATTATAATTTTCTCAATTTTTAAAATACATTTTAAAATAATTTAAAATAGATTTGAAGCAACTAAAGTCAAGAAAAGAAGGTTTATACTATTACTGGAAATTTAAATTTTAAATTCCCTCTTATATTCTATAAAAAATTAAATTTAATCAATTATGCAACATACTAGTTTTCACTGTGGCATTTCCAAAGAAAATATATTTTTATTGACTGTCTTTCCATTATTTACCCCATCATCTTGAGCACTTTGTATATTTTCTTTACAGTAGTTTCCTTTGTATTTTCATATGGAATGTATTCTATTGTTCATTCCATCCTTAACATCTATTTCATCTCCATCTCTCTGCTTTCTAGTTTTACACCCTCTACTCACTCTTACAAGCATTATGTACAATCAAATGGAAACAGACTATTATATTCCTTTCCCAGAAGAAGAATTATTCCATACATACATACATACATAATTACATTTATACACACACACACACATACACATACACACACACACGAGAGAAAGAGAGAGAGAGAGAGAGAGAGAGAGAGAGAGAGAGAGAGAGAGAGAGAGAGAGAAACAATAATTATCCATGCTGATAACCTTTTTTGTATTTATTTACTTATTTATTGATTATTGGTTATTTTACATATTTACATTTCAAATGTTATCTCCTTTCCCAGTTTCCCCTCTACAAACCCTCTACCCCATCCCCTCTCTCCTGCTTTTGTGATGTAGTTCTCTCACTCACACAGACACACCCATCTCATTGCCCTAGCAGTCCCCTACACTGGGGCATCAATTCTCCACTGGACCAAGGGCCTCCACTTCCATTGATGCTAGATAAGGCAATCATCAACTACATAAGCAGCTGGCCATGTGTACTCTTTGGTTGGTGATTTAAACCCTGAGAGCTCTGAGGGATACTGGTCAGACACGGTATTGAAAGGATAATCTCTGCTATCACATCATGGCGATCTGCAAAGCAATCGACAACCCTTCATAGCATATTCCAGTGGGCAATAGATCATTGCTGCTCAGTGTTTGTAAACACAGAATGATCTTCAAATTGACAAAGTCTCATGAGCATATTCCTCCGAAGATTTGCTTCTCATTAAGCAGTATATGATTGTATTAAAAAAAAATAGGGAAATTCTACATTTCCTCCTATCTGGAACAATTTCAAAAGTGTCAAAATTTACCACTATTTTTAGAAGAAAATTAACATTTCATATCTTCACATATTCACAGTATAAACAAAGTATATTGTAGTTAAAAGTACTTATTCTGGGAGTTTTATGCTTACTGATATCATGAGACTACAGTTTGTTGTTACCGAAGAAATAGAATAGTGATATACCCTGTGTGAAAATGTACATATATGTATTTTCTGTATTCTAGATATTTTTCTTCTTATATACCTCACAGTTCCTTCCCTTTGAGAGCTTGCATTATAATTAGGCAAATATATATGTGAAAGAATATGATGTAGTGTCATTAGTGTTCAATTACCTGTATAGTTAATAAAATATTTGGAAATGGTGGAAGATCAAGTAAGTTTTCAGAAATAAATGTTAAAAATTTTGATACAGAATGAAATAAAATAAAAGTATAGTTTTAGCTTTAATTTTTCATATGATGTAAGATATTGTTGACTATCATGAAAAATGAAGAAGCAGAAGGGAAAGCATTCAGAAAGAATAGGAAATGGTTTACAGTCACAAACTATGTGTGAAGAAAAGGACAGACTATGATGAGGCTGGGAACAGGGCCATCAGAATATAAAATTCACAGAAATCCTAAACGACTATGGAATTTTAAAACGATCCATTTGGGATGATCAATTTTGACTATTTATTAATGCACAAAGTAATGCCTAGATAATTAATAAAGAATACCTAGTTGTCTATAAGGTAATTTTCAAGTAGAATTAACTAAGGTGGATAGACCTTTTCAGCCCTTCAGTGGCTGTCAAAGCAATGTATCCTACATGAGGGCCCATTTAGTGCTTCTGCTGATGACATAGGTTGTAAAAATAGAACTATACTACAGTGGAACCCTAGCATGTTGGGTATACTTGGAAATGTTTCAGGCAAAAAATGGAGATGGCCCTAGAGAAATGTTATGAAAGCTGCATACAGCAAAGGCCCTTGGATCGAATCTGTCAAAATTTACTTGACTTTCGTTTTAATACCATATGTTCAGTACAACAAATATGTACTACTCAGCTATTAAAAACAATAAATTTATGAAATTCTTAGGGAAATGGATGGATCTGGAGAA
>NW_022196891.1:8197241-8198553 GCF_008632895.1 Mastomys coucha
AAAAAAAAAAAAAAGAAAAGAAGAAAAGAAATGCTTTGGTATTGGTGAAGCATTTCTGTTGATGTGCCTTAGAGGATGTCTCTGGAAGATGGACTAGAGGGTACTGGTTCTTAATATACTTAATTTCCTTAATATACTTAATAGTACTTAAATTTTTCTAAAGTGATCTATACCTTTCACAATTTATTTTAGTATTTAAAATGACAAGAACCACATATAAGTCAGAAAATAGTAGCTGTTTACTAATGTTTTCTTGAAGTTTAAATTCAAATGAATTGCCACGGTTAATTATTTAATCTATATCTACATCTATCTATATATCTCTATTCATTTATCTAGCTCTGTACCTATATATTTATATTGATCAGTGACACAATAATCAGGTTAATACACAGGTATTAACTTGAAAATTATTGCCAGATATATCAATAATCTGAGATTAAATATAATCTTATTAAATGTGATAATGGTTAGAAAAATAGGCACATGCTTCATAAAACATTAGCTGTCTTTACCACACATTGTCTTCTTCAAAAGGCTCTGAGCTGGCATAAACTTTGGTAGATAAGATTATATTCATACTGTAATCTCCTCCATTAGCCAAGCCATCTGACACACAGCCAGTCTCTGCCTGGAAGCCACTATCCCACCTGGGGAGCCAAGCAAAGGCTCTCTGTGGACTGTCACCTCTCTTTGAAGCAGCAGTTTAGAAGTCCACCAAGCTAAGAGCTATGAGGACCGCCCACAGCCAGAAGGCTTTCAAGTTGCTGAGACACTGGGTCCAGAGATTTACTGCAATGCTGACATTATGCAAATATCATGGAACCTAGAGAATTGCTTTCGTTTCTGTACTTCATGAATATATTCCTGACTCCCTCAGTAAAGTTTGAACCTTGATCAGATTACTTGTCTCGGTTTCATTTATTTCTCCCGCATTTTGAACCCTTTCTTTTCCAGGTCCCTGTCCTCCACCTGGGAAGAATCCAGCTCCTGAAGCCGCAGGTGGCTTCACATACAAAGTTAATGCCTTTGCATTATAGTATTGTATATGATATAGGAAAGTTAGCAGAACTCGTATGATCATATGATGTGATAATTTCAATGAAATTTTCAGTAAAACTTGATGTACATTTAATTCATAAAATGATATACATGCACTAACTTTGTCTTTTTAGAACAAGGGGTGAAATCTACCCCCCAAAGGCTTTTTTAGGTTTGCCTCTGGCCTTGGTCTCCTGAGTGCCGGGACTACAGACATCCAGCTTTGGTTAACTTTGATGACAAAGCTCCTGCTGGGAGAGGTGGGCCCGCT
>NW_022196891.1:8199503-8221684 GCF_008632895.1 Mastomys coucha
CAGTCCTAGAACACCCACAGGGAGACAACACATTTACATGAATGCATATATAGTAAAGTTTACTTTTACTAATTTGTAACTGTTTGAAGATAAGGAAAAATTAAAATGTGATTGCATAGAAAGTCATATTTTTGAATCTTTTAAATTATGATCTATAGATTCAGTTTATAATGAGTGAACCAATTGAATTGGCAAACAGGAATGAATTGTATATAACTATTCAAATAATGAGACTTTAAATAGGGAAGTTGTATCTAATATTGTATCAATGAATAAGCATCATTAAAATTAATAATAAATATCTATGTTGAGAATTTTATCTGAAATAAATGAAGAGTAATGAATATATGCTGAAACTCAATAATTTATTTGCTTGGTATCAATGATTAAAATAGATTTTTCTTTACATGTCCATTCAATTTTTGTATCATAATCAGAATACTTGCACTTGCAATTGTAATAAAATGATTGACATATGTATATAGTATGAATGTTAGCATATAGGTGATTCTGCCAGCCTGCACTTGAGGACTTAGCAACAGTTTGCATCATCATCTGCTGCCATCACAGGTATGCTAGCTGATTATAAAAGGACTACTCTCCAACCCAATTGTGTCTCTCAGTTCTCATGTGTTCCCCACAGGTCTTGCACTTCCGCTTTCCATCCTTGTCTGTGCCTCACATTCTTTTCTGTTCTCATGACTCTGCTCTCATCTGTCTGTCTGTCTCCATGTCAACTCTTTGGCTTCTACCTCTTCTCATTCCCCTTCTTTCCCCCAAATTTACCCCCCTTAAACCAGATTTGTTGCACAGTGTAATATCTAAGTGGGACCCCTTGGCACTGGCCTGCCAGGAACCCCATCAATGCATTATATTTTATAACAAGAATCTACATACACAGTTCAGATTCTTGAATCATTTAGACAATATTCCATATAAAAATGAGAAATTAACAAACAGGACTAAGGAATTTAAGAAATTTTTTTTCTGATGGTTAAGCTGAAGAGGTCATTTGTGAGTTAATAATATTGGTAAGTTTTGAAATTTGATCACTAATGTTAGTATGTTTTGTAAAACATTTCTAGGTCCCTTTCAAAACTATGAAAGTTATGGTGCTTCATTTTCTTCCCTGTGTCTCAACACTATGAATAACAATTTGTGTTTGTAATTACTTTTCAGGCAAAAAGTAGTAAATGGACATTTCATTACTAACATAATTTTATAGATAATAACATCAAGCATTTTAACTATATTAAATCTAATTTTAATAATTAAATCTATACATAATTCATTGTAAAAGCACACATTATCACTTTATTCCTGTAGAAACGATTAATGTTTCAAAAATCTGTACGATATTGATCTTTTATAATTCTAACATACAACTTTTTTATAGAAACTATGCCTCTAGAAATTTTTCTCTGAATAATTATTTAATATGAACACATGTAATTCTGAGAACTAATAGGGGAGAACAATAAAAATGTGAACAAATACTATAAATTATTAAGCACATTTAAATTGAGTGTTATTTTGATGTTGTATATAAAAATGTCAATGCACTTTTAACATGATACTGCATTCTTTCTGTATCCTACACTAACATACTATACTGGCTGATTTTTTGTCATCTTGACAAAAGTTAGACACAGTGTGGAAGGAGCCTCAGCTGAAAAAAAAAATGCCTCCATGAGATACAGCTCTATGGCATTTTCTCAATTATTTATCAGTGATGGAGGGTCCAGGCCCTGATTGATGGTGCCATCCTTGGTTGAGAGACTTAATGACCCAGAAAGAAGGAAAGTCTGATGGGGTGGGAGTACAGGTAGGGAATCCTCTTGGATACAGGCCAGGGGGGAAGGTGGAATGGGATGATGAAGTGGAGGATGGACCTGTAGGGGGATAACAACTGGACTATAAAAAAGATTTAAAAATAATAATTAAAACAAGTCCAATTACCTTCTAAATCTTATTTTAAGATAAAGAGCTATTTATAAATATGGGCTGTAATAGAAATTCAAAATATTATAGACTAGATATAAGCATTCAGAAAATAAAATTTAAGGTAAAGATGCTGTACTAAAACATCACATTAGAAAGCTCTTCTGATTACAGTATGTACAATGTAATAAAGCAATTCCTTGATGTAATAGCTCTGGAAGTCTTACAGAAACATACATCAATATTACAGAGTAGTCAAGTAATCAGTCTTTTCTCCTATCAATGACAGTATAGACAATTGTTTCTAGCATTTTTTTTAAATAAAAATTATATACTTTTGTCTTAGGGTTTAACTGCTGTGAACAGATACTATAACCAAGGCAAGTCTTACAAAAAGCAACATATATTTGGGGCTGGCTTACAGGTTCAGTCCATTATTATCAAGGTGGGAGCATGGCAGCATCTAGTTAGGCCTGGTGCAGACAGAGCTGAGAGTTCTACATCTTCATCTGAAGGCTGCTAACAGAAGACTGACTTCCAGGGAGCTAAGGTAAGGGTCTTAAGCCCCCACACACAGTGACACAAGGCCATACCTCCTAATAGTGTCACTCCCTGGCCCAAGCATATACAAACCATTACAACTTTTATACTTGAAATCCAATCTAAACAATTAAAAACATCAAGTTAAATTATTGCATTTGAATTTCCGGCTGAACCTAATGCATATTTTGTTTAGAGGAATCATTATCAAATATTACATAAAAGAGCAAATATATCACAACAGGTCAAAGTATTTGTCTGCAGTTGGAAATTTATGATTAGTTGTATCTGCTGTGTTTGGAGGGACTTTAGAAATTTTATCATAAGGGAATGTTGGAATTTATCAGAAGCCCTTCCTGCATCTCCTGAGATGGACATGTTTTCTGTCTTCCAGTATATTTAAATAGTAAATTATACTTACTGATATGTGTATGCTGAAATATAACTGCATTTAATGGTAGAGCCAGAAATAAATTTGTTGTTCTTGAAATTTCTTTGCAAGTACTTTATTGAAAAAATACACCTATATTTATCTGAAATAGTACATAATTATTATTTTTGAGTGTGTCTAATTTTGGTATCATGGTAATACTGGCTTCATAAAAATAAGTTCAGTGTTTCTTCTATGTTGTGGAATAATTTCAGGAGTACATATTGTAGTTCTTGTTAAAGACTGACATGTAGAATTATGTGTTATATTCCTCTAGGCTTGGACATCTTTTTTAGTTGGTACATTTTTAATGTTGCTTGCAACTTACTGAATGATATGGATAGATGTTATAGATATAATGGATGAATCTGATAAATTATTTATTTTGCCTTGATCTTTCCAAGTTTGTTCATTCCTTTTAGAATTTCCATTCCTTTTAGAATTTAGAATACAAGAAAACCTGCATAATACAGATTTTTCAAGTATGACATATAATTCTCTCAGTTTCCTCAGTGTGTCTCATAATGCCAGCTTTTTATTTCTAATTTTATTAACTTGAATCCTATTTATTTTTCTTTATTAGACGGATTTTTTTAATTGTGTTAATCTTGTTGAAGAACCACCTGTTAATTTTATTTATTCTTTGTATTAGTTTTATCATTTTAGTTTCATTAATTTGATCAGTGACTTTGATTATTCACATCTACTGCACATAAGTGGAATGTTGTTTATTCTTGATTTTACAAAGCCTTCAGACTTACCATTAAGTTATTAAAACTAGATAACTACTAGATGCATATCTCCCACCTAGTACAAACTTTACCTCCAAAGGGATTAAGAATTTAGGATTAACGCCCTAAAATAGATTATTCACTCACTAAGAAAATGATATAAGTATAGCAGAATATCATTATTAGTGTAAAGAATGAGATCTCTCTCACGCCATGGGTCTCAAGTTGGGCCAGTCATTGCTTGCCCATGTTCTGAATTTCTGCTCCTTCTTTATCTAAGGGTACTCTGCAATAGTTGAACACCAGAGCCTTGCATGATGGTCATTTGAGAAGCTTTACCCAGCAGCAAATGGAAACATGTGGATACCCACAGCCAAACATTTGATAAAGCTCAAGGAATACAGTGGAAGAAAGGAAGGACTGACAGAGCAAAAGAGGTAAAGAATACTAAGAGATAACCAACAAAATCAACTAACCTGGGATCAGAGGGCCTCACAAAGACCGAACTACCGACCAGAGAGCATGTATGGGATGGAACTAGGCCCTCTACACATATATAATGGATGTTCAGCTTGGTCTTCATGTGAGATTGCTAACAGGAGGAGCAAGGGTTGTCTATTTGTTGGTTGACCTTGGATTCCGTTCCCCTAAATGATCTGGGTTTTCTAGTATTAAGAGGACAGGCTACAACTGGATATGCCAAGGCTGGTTGATATCTATGGAGGTCTCCCCTTCTCTGAGGAAGGTACTGTGAGGAGAAAAGGGAAGGAAGCTGTTATCAGGATGAAAAGTAAATAAATTAATTAGTAAATGGAAAAAAGAAAAAAGGAAGAGAAAAAACAGGAAAAGGTATAAAATACTTTGTGGTTAAGTTGATGAAGCTCAGAACATCTACATTCTCCTAGCTGATCTATTCTGTATGTGATTACCTAGACAAAAAAAGACAAATCTTGTGTGTTTCTCGTATGTGTATGCTACCTTTAAATCTAGATATACATTTTCAACTATATAATAGAGTCAGGCTGAAAAATAACAATGGGTTATTGGGACATACTTCGAGATAAAGAGAGTAGTAAAGTATAAGTGTTGTATAAGAAGAAAGAGCAATGATTGGGAAGAGATCTGTTGACTAGGGTAGGAGTGGAGGATGAAATATAGGGAGGAATAACTAGGAGTGGAAATGTTACAAAATATAAATCTACCATAGAATCTTTCCGAAATATATACATATATGTACTTAAAAGAAATGAAATAGAATTATCTTATTACTGGGGGAATATCCCCATAGTAAATACCAGTTCTTAACTAGTAAAAAAGCAAGTGCTAGGAAAGAAGTACCAATTTGAAATTGTTGGCCAATGAGCAGTGGTCCCATAGACAACTAACATTACCAACTATTCCCAAAGATCTAGATTACAATCCAGAAAAAACACTACAGACTTCAGTCATAGAACATGGAGAAATAAAACTTGTACTGGCCTGGAAGCCTCATCCCTAATAGCAAACTTTCTTAGTGTATAACAATACTAAGCCTGCTACTAAAGGATCAGCCATCAATCTTACCCAACTGTGAGCCCTGTGAGCTCCAATGGCAACTGCCCTGTCAACACATTTTCACCAGTGCATGGTGGTATAAAAGCCATAGAGAAATTGACCACTTTATGATCAGATCTAAGTCCAACTCAATAAGATCAAACATGTATGTGACCCACTGTTAGGACCAAGAGCCTGCAGCTAGATAAGTCATAGACATTAGGGGAGAATCTACTCCTAATATTCTGCAAAGATGACATGGTTTTAAATTGACTTATAATCATAGGAAATTGACTAGAACTCCTCTTAGCCTTCATCAGAAGGAGATTAAGAAAGAGACTCATAGCCGATCCAATAGTAAAGAGTAAGAGGCCGTGAGAGTAAACTCCTGAACGGAACAGCTCTAACATGCTGCCCCTTCCTAAGCTCAAAGAAACTTGCCAAATGTGAATCTGAGAGATTCTAAGAGCTAGGGGTGGTGGGAAACTACAAGGTAACCATGTTTTTCAGATTCAACAGTTATCTTCATATGAGAGCTCACAACAGTTGTGTCAGCACAAACAGAAACCCATGGAAGCTTCATTCAGCCAAACTCTTAGGATCGAAGGTGGTGTTAACAATATAGTTTGATCCCTTCCTGGGGAACTATTGCCAAATGATAGCTTCTGGGAGATGGAGTGTTAATTAATGTAAAGCTTTGGTCCCTTGTCCTGGAGATCATTTGTCAAGACTGGTTCAGTTTTAGGAAATGGAATCTGGTCCTCGTCTCCTGAAGTGGCATCTTGCAGTCGGCCATGGCTAGACAATCTAGCTCTGTCCTCTCATATGTGGTGGAGACCTGCTGCTGAAAACAACTGTGCTTCTCTGAGGCTTCAGTGTAAGAATTGGGTTGTAGTAGATTGGCTAAGTGCACCTCATGGTCAGGTGTTCTGTTTCTTTTCACAAATTGTAGATTTTTACAAAGGACTCTGTCTGCTGCAAAAACAATTTTCTTTGGTAAGTAGTAATAGCTACATTTATCTGTGGACGTAAGGATAATTATTTACAATGCTACGAGGAATGATACTGCCTTAGGAAAGGGGCAGGATTGAGCTTTCCTGCCACAAGCAGAGAGCTTGATTTTCAATCCCTGGGATCAGTTCCTTATATAGATCAGGCTTGAATTCCAGTTATAAAAATGTATCACTATGGCATCAAAAATAATTTCTTGCCAAGCCAGTCTAGGTAAAGTACCAGAACTAAAGTGTTTGGGATATCTTGCCACATGCCAGCCACTGCTGAAACTCACAGACTTTGTAGCTGTATAGGCAATTGATTATTTTTTTCACTTGAAACTTTGCATTGCAACTTAGTAAAATATGAAAAAGTGTTTTGAGGTAGGAGGTGGATGGGTTATTTCTAGCTCAGTTCATCAAAGTCCTGTCTTTAAAGTACGCAGAGCTAGGAGCAAGATATGATTACCTTCAATTTCCAGGGGAAGGAAACAAGAGCAATGTCAGGCAACTTTATTCTAATTTTGATAATGTTCAAAAGTCTTTTGGAAGACTCATGTACTCCCCTGACTGACAAGTCAAAGAAAAGTTCCACGTACCTGACACTGGAATTTTTCTTAGATGTTGTATAGTTCTTGGAAGAATCTCTTTTTCCCCCTAAGTGGCACAACTACATTTAAATTAGTTATATATGCATTAACTTATATTAAGTATGTATTTTAAGAAGTCATAAAGTAATATACTTCCATATGGATTTCTCAAACACCCAGGTGGTATTTTCTTTCCATTACCCTCTTTCTCTCCTGCTCTAATGATCTCTTACCACTCTCACCTATTAAAACTATTTTTCACATTTTTCTTTTCATAATGTCTTACAATTTTCTTCTTCATTTCTGTTTCTTCTCCTTTTGCACTGGCAACATTTATTAGATTTGTTGTTGTTGTTGTTGTTGTTGTTGTTGTTGTTGTTGTTTGAGACAGGGTTTCTCTGTGTAGCCCTGGCTCTCCTGGAACTTACTCTTTACTCTGTAGACCAGGCTGGCCTCGAACTCGGAAATCCACCTGCCTCTGTCTCCCAAGTGCTGGGATTAAAGGTGTCTGCCACCTCTGCCCGGCTACACTTACATTAGAACATGAAACAAGCTTTGGCATCCATGTGAGCCTCATACAGAGAAATGGTTGCAACTCCCATTAATCTGAGGCACTGTAGTTCTTGTCATGGCTTAGTTCATATCAACAGCATTCATTCATTTGACATTACTTTGTCTCTACTGTGAAGCTAATGTGTAATGGATGATATCCTTTGGCTTCTCTTCATCACACTTATTTGACAGAGCATTTCCCATCTGGGTGAGAAGAAACAGAGACAAAGCTCTATTATATTCCATCATTTTCTTTGGTGAATTTGTAATTTCCTCTGTGACATTATTTTAACTATTTAGTATAATGTCATATGTAACTTTATTTTCAATCCATTTGGAGATAACTTTTAAACCAATTGTGTTTTAAACATTCCAAATTATACATGAAATACTTGATAATTCATTTTAATAGATGTTAAATTGGTTTTTAATTTTGCCCATTTAAAACCAATAGAAATTTTGCACATGTCCAAAGATTATAATTTCATAGTGAAAATTATGTTTCTATGCAGGTGATATATATCATTTAATAAATATTTATGGATGAGTTCATATTAACACCCCCACTATATTTCACAGGTATATGGAAAAGAATAGATTACCAATAATGAATAATTAACATTTAACTAAAACACATAGAGATTGTTACATGTATTTTTGTAAATCTGAAGGTAATAATAGTTATTTTTGATGCCTTAAAGAAAAAGGATTTTGATAATGTTCAATATTTTAAGTTCTCATGTATACATGAGGACACTTGCACTGTCATATCTATATCTTTTCTTGTCCCATGTGACAATTGTCTTTTGGAGACTTGCTCTTTCCTAAAGAGAAAACAGGCAAAGTGGTTCTAGGGGAGAGGAGAATGGGGGAATGCCTAGGAGGAGTGTAGGGAGGGTAAACAGTCAGAGGAATTTATAGTATGGGAGAAGAATGTTTTCAAAAACACTTCCAAAGAATCTATGAATTCCTAATGTTCTTAACTTCTTAAATTTACATTTGATATCTTTTTATATATCATGCAAATTTATTAAGATTTTTGTACATTAGAATCATAACTATATAAAATAGCTTAAGGATGTTGGACAATTTATTGTATATTATAAATGAAATGATCATTATCATTACTACAAGTCTATTGACTGTTTTTTGTTTATATTTAGTTAACTTTCAACCAATTCAGTTAAATCTTTTTTCTTTTTTATTTATTTATATTTTATATCACAAACACTGCTCCTTCTCTCAGACTGCCCCTTCACATAGCCCATCCCTCTCCCCTTCTCCCAGACTGCCCCTCACATAGCCTCTGAGGGGTTGGGGCTCCCCTGGTTACTTGGTCTTTTTCCTTTGTTGTGTTTAATATTTTTCTTTGTTTTGTACATTTAGTGTTTTGATTATTGTGTGCTCAGGAGATTTTCTTTTCTTGTCTAATGTATTTGGTGTTCTATAAGCTTTTTGAATGTTTATAGCCATCTCTTTCCTTGGGCTAGGGAAGTTTTCTTATATGATTTTGTTGAAGATATTCTCTGGTCCTTTGAACTGGGAATAGTCACCTTCTTCTATTTCTATTATTAATAAGTTTGGTCTTTAAATAGTTTCCCAAACCTCCAGCAGGTTTTGAGTTAGGAAAATTTTGCTCTTGGCATTTTCTTTGAGTGATGCATCAATTTATTCTATGGTATTTTTTTTATGCCTGATATTCTATCTTCTTCTCTTGTATTCTGTTGGTGATCCTTATGCCTCTAGTTCCTCTTGTATTTCCTTTTTTTCATGTCCACCGTGGTTTCCATTTTTTTTTAATTGTTTCTATTTGCATTGTTAGAACTTGAACCTCTTCATTCACCTGATTGTTTGTACATTCCTTTATTTCTTTAATGGATTTGTTTCTTTTTTAAAGTCCTTCTACTTGTTTGATTGTTGTCTTTGCTCAAAGGATTGATTTATATCCTCTTTAGAGGCCTCTAATAACTTCATGAGATAGGATTTAAGGTCACAGTCTTGGTTTTGAGATGTGTTAGTATATCGTAGGTTTGCTGCATTAGTAGAGTTTCGTTCTCATGATGCCATATTGCACTGGCTTCTGTTGACCTTGTTCTTCTTCCCACCTTTTGCCATCAGATTATTCCTGGTGTTGGCAGGCCTGGTAGTCCCTGGAAATAGGAACTTCCTCAGGGACTGGTTGTTCCAGATATTTACAGGCCTCCCAAAAGGCAGGCAGAGCTGCAGGTTGGAAAGTGAGTTACCAGTCTTTCATTGCAGGTGAAGGTATAGGCAGTGATGAAGATGGAGTTCAGATATGGTAGACTAGAGCTTGCTGCTGCTAGGCTTCCTGTGGCCACAGCAGGAGGGAAGACTGAGGTTCTCACCTGTGGGCCCAGGGTTGGAGCCGGCCTGGTGGGTCCAGGGTTGGATCTGGCCTCCTAGGAGGCTGGCAGAGATGTGGGATGAAGAGTGATGTGCCAACCCAATATTGCTACTGGAGATCTAGACCACAAGCCAGTTAAATATTTTGACGCATATAGTTCTGCATTTATTCAAAAAAATGAGATTTTTGATTTTCAGTCCAATTATGTAGTTAATTTATTACTGAATAAATATGTATTTGTTGATTTGCATTGTTGAAGTAGTTTTTCATAGACAAGATGTAAACAGCTTGATTATGCTGTTTTTAAATTTCAGTTAAACTTTTCTTGAAAATAAATAGATTTAGGTTAATCATGAATCTAAAGTTTTCTCGTTTGTTGCTGTGCTTTTACCTCTGTTTTCAATGAAGCCATTCTGAATGGTGTAAGGTGGAATGCCATGGTCAGTTTGATTTGTTTTTCTCTGATGACTGTGGACTTTAAACAAGTGCTTCCTGCCCATTCAAGATTACTCAGTTGTGAATTCTCTGTTTAGCTCTATATCCCATTTTTTTTAATTGAGTTATTTAGTTTTTTGGAGGTTAGCTTCTTGAGCTCTTTATACATTTTGGATGACCTCTTTCAAATGAGAGTTAGTCAATATTTTTTTCAACATGTAGGTTGCAAATTTGTCTTATTGACTGTCTTCTGCCTTAAAAAAGCTGTTCACTTTCATGAGGTCCCATTTATGCATAATCTTAGAGCCTGAGCCATTGATGTTCTCTTTAGGAAATTCCCCCCGTGCTAATAAGTTAAAGACTCTGTTTTTATGTTGAGATCCTTGATCTCCCTAAAATTGAGCTTTGTGCAATGTGAAAAATATGAATCTATTTTCATTTTTCTACATATTGACTACGAGTTAATCCTGCACTATTTTTGAAGATGCTTTTCTTTCCCCATTGTATATTTTTGGCTTCTTTTTCAAAGATCAAGTGTCCATCACTGTGTGAGTGTAGCATGTAATTATTAAAAGACAATTCACGCTATTGCCAGCTGGACACTGGCAGACTGTTCTCATCCTGGTACATAGCCTGAGACTGTGACCACTGTTTCTCCTAGCCAATGCCTCTCCACCAAATTTACATTTCAAATGTTATCCCCTTTCCTGGTTTCCCATCAAGAAACATGTTATCCCATACCTCCACCCCCTGCTCCTATGAGAGTGTTACCAACACAACCACTCACTTTAGCCTCCCTGATCTCATATTCTCCTACACTTGGGTATCAAGCCTTCACAGGACCAAGGGCCTCTTCTCCCTGACAAGGCCCTCCTTTGCTACATATGAGGATAGAGCTATGGGTCTCTCCAGGTAAACTCTTTGGTTACTGGGTTAGTCCCTGGGAGCTCTGGGGATTCTGGTTAGTTGATATTGTTGTTCTTCAAATAGGGTTGCAAAACCCTTCAGCACCTTCACTCCTTTCCCTAACTCCTCCATTGGGGACCCGTGATGAGCTTAATGGTTTGCTGCAAGCATCTGCCTCTGTATTTGTCATGCTTTGCCAAAGCCTCTCAAGAGACACTATACAAGGCTCTGTCAGCATGCACCTGTTGGCATCCTCAATATTGTCTGCCTTTGATAACTGTATATGGGATGGGTCCCCAGGTGGGGCAGTGTATGGATGGCCTTTCCTTCAATCTCTGTTCCACATTTTGTCTCCATATTTGCTCCAATGAATATTTTGTTCCCACTTCTAAGAAGGACTGAAGCACCTGTACTTTGGTCTTCCTTCTTGAGCTTCATGTGGTAAGTAGATTATATTTTGGGTATTCCGAGATTTCAGAGTAATATCCACTAATCAGTGAATGCATACCTGTGTGTTCTTTTGTGACTGGGTTATTTCACTCAGGATGATAATTTCTAGTTTCATCCATTTGCCTAAGAATTTCATAAAGTCATTGTTTTTAATAGATAAAAGGTACTCCATTGTGTAAATGTACATTTTCTGTATCGATTCCTCTGTTGGAGGACATCTGGGTTCTTTCCAGGTTCTGGCTACTAAAATAAGGCTGCTATGAACATAGTGGAGCATGTGTCCTTGTTATACATTGGAGCACCTTCTGGTCATATGCAAAGGAGTGGTATAGCTGAGTCCGCAGGTAATACTATGTCCAGTTTTCTGAGGAACAACCATACTGATTCCAGTGTACCAGTTTGCCTCTGGAAAAAATAAAGACAGAAGAAAGTGTAGACAGACTCCTCTAAACCTAATGGCAGATCTGATGTATATGTGCTAAGGAGCAAAGATTCTGGGGAGTGGGGTAAATTGTCTCATAGCACTGGTTACTCTTACTATTACTTTAGCATTACAATGAACTTTTACGTTCCTTGACCAAATGATTGGCCCACCATACTGGATTAACTTTTTTGATTTTTTGAGACAGGGTTTCTCTGTATAGCCCTGGTTGTCCTGGAACTTACTCTGTAGACCAGGCTGACCTTGAACTCAGAAATCTGCCCGCCTCTGCCTCCCAAGTGCTGGGATTAAAGGCATGTCCCATCACTGCCCAGAGATTAAGTGTTTAGAAGGGAGAAAATGGGATGTCATAACCTAGCAGCATATTCCATTATTTACTATAACCCATTGTTGGCTTTGCAGGTTTAGCAGTAGATACAACTTGAAAACATTTGAAAAGTATTTCATTTTCTTGTGAGTTAATTACTTAAGTATTAAAAGACAAAGAAATAAAATTAAGGGTAATTTCATGATTATCTTGCAACTTGATCTGATTGATTTTCTCAGTTAAACTCACAAAAAGATTAAATGACAATGTAGAATGTTTACATTTGATTCATGAATAGGTTTTAAAGGAAATAATGTTAGTATTAGTCATGTGGAATGCTTTATGTATCAAATTCATCTAAACACTATTACTCTTTCTAGACTGACTGGCTACCACCATTGAAGTGTCACATATCAAAGAAATGGAGACAAATTTGAGTAAAATCTTCTGACTCGCATTACCTTTGCATGAGAACAATTGATGAGGCATAAATATCAAGAAATGTTTGCATCTCGATACTCTGTCTCCCTCCCATCATGGAATCTAATCAGGAAGGCAGTGGCTCCAATACCAAGACCAAACCAGAAAACAAAGAAATAAAAGATATAAGAGGTCATAAAGGAGGAGATGTGACAGAAGGCATATGTCTATACTAAAGTGGGAGAGGACACTTTTACCCATTAAAATACCCCAGTGCTGATTCAGACTTCTAATTTTCATAAAGTCATCAAAGATCAATGTAAAAAATATATATATCAGTGAAAAGAAAAGGGTGAATGTCTGTATTTGGTTTTTAGTTGACAAGCTATTGAACCTTTAAGTTTTCTTGCCACATACAACTGCTTCGGCCACTTTTTTTCATAACCACTTCACAACCTGGTTAGTGGCTTCTGACATCTTTACTCAAAGTTCAATTAAATGACTAGCTCTTATCAATTCATTTCCAAAGAAGTTCTTTTATATTTAAAATATTGGAAGCCTGTTCTTCACTATAAAAATGTATCTGTATTTCTTATACTTACTGTAAAGACATTAGCATTCCTTGACTTTTTTTTTTTTTAGGCTATAGGTTTTAGTAGCTTTGGTCATAGTAATTTGATGATTTTGATTATTCTGTAATAATGTATTTTCAGTGACATAAACCATGATTTTTAATTGCATGGTGCTTAAGCTGAGATTCTCATAGTGCTAAGATATCAGCTATGTGTCACTAATAATTTAGTCTAAAACCTGTTGACTAAATACTATTGTTCTGGGCATAATTGCTTAAGCATTCACTGTCTAAGGTTTGGGAAGCTATATAAAGCACCAAATCTACATATTCCTGAACAGCATTCATGCAGTCACTTGCCAACATTTTGACATGTATTTCTATTTCATTATTAAAATATGCAGCAAAGTTACTTGATATATATGTATAATATATCATGTATATATATAATACATATATATATATATATAATCATAGCACTATAAAACCCTACTAGCTTTTATTTGTCTATAAACTCTATCACAAAGTAGTTAAAATTATCCATATGTACAGTTTCTGTTAAGTTATAAAAAAGGAGTTTATATTTTAAGTGCTAAATCTTTCTTTTTAATAAATACAATGGACAAAATAAATTGCCATTAGATGCTTGTTATGATAACACAGTATCATATGTTAGTGCACTTTATAAAAATATTCTGTGAATGTTTAGTTTTACTAATAGAAACATTCTCATATTTGTAATTTCTTAATAATATTTCAGATAGCATTAGTTTTGGGTACACCTATTTTCCATGTGTTCCAAGTTGTTAATATTAATAACTTACTAACATCATTAGCTCATTTGATTTGTCTTTATAAAGTATTCACCTAGATAGGATTCTTAGAATATATGAAGAATATCAAATTTCCTACTATATAGAATGGACACCTTTGGAGTGTTACCCTGGTTTTACCATTATTTAAATTAATATTTTTTTATTCAGCTAAGTTTATTAAGAAATCCAAAGGTAGCCGGGCAGTGGTGGCACACTCCTTTAATCCCAGCACTCGGGAGGCAGAGGCAGGCGGATTTCTGAGTTTGAGGCCAGCCTGGTCTACAGAGTGAGTTCCAGGACAGCCAGGGCTGATGGAAACCCTGTCTCAAAAAACAAAAACAAACAAACAAAAAAAAAAAAAAGAAAGAAATCCAAAAGTACTAAAAAAGTGAATGTTTAAGTGCAGTATTAAGAAATCTAAAATACATACACATAAAATGGTGATAGTCCTCAGATATTTGGAAATTTATTTATTTTATTATTGTCAACTGGAAAAGATTGGCTTTCCCACTACATAATAGTAAAACCCACTATATAGTTATTTCTATGCAGAGCCAGGTGGTTCATTGTAATTTCACAACTTCACTGATTGTCATGGCTATCAGCACTCCAAGATTTTTGCCATTCCATCATGCAATTAAATTACATGAAGACAGGAACACATTAGAGCTGTTATTCAGATTTAGGTAGGTGATTGTTCTAAAGTAGTAGAAAGACTTTATTCTAGGCCATTTTCTTTTACATGAGCCATCTCCTCGTACTAACTCTCAAAAATATTTTTATAAAATCAAATGCATTATTAATATTATTAATATTGGTTCTCTCTCTGTCTCTTTCTTCCTCTCTGTCTGTCTATCTGTCTGTCTGTCTGTGTGTATGTATGTGTGTGTGTGCGTGTGTGAGATATGCGTGAGTACAGTACCATGCTGCAAACTGTGGAAGTCAAATGACAACTGTTGGGGGTTATTTACCATTTTTTTTGTTATGTTCTAAAAATTGAACTAAATTCACCAATCTACCGTAGTGTGATGGTTTAAATGAGAAATCTGTTCTATAGGCCAACCTATTTGAACACCTAATCCCAAATTTGTGGGATTGTTTGGGAACATAATGGGATTGTAAGACGTAGAGCCTTGTTGCAAGACCTACATCATATGCAGGGTATAAGCTTTGAGGGTTTATGATCTCTCCCTACTTTCTGTCCACTCCCTCTGTTTTCTGTGTGTGGGTGGCAAATGTGATTAGCTTATTTTCTGTTCCTGTTGACATGTGATGCCTACCTTGCCTTTGTACATTGAAATGTAAGTCAAAGTTTATGCTTTCTTCCATAAATTGATTTTGGTCACTGTATTTTATCCCAGAAACAGAAAAATAGCTAGTTTACATGATAAACACTTTCACACTTGCAGCTATTTTTCTGGCCTTTGATAATGTTACTGGCAAAAATCCATCAGCCTAAGTTATGATGTCAAGTCAAGAGTAGGAATCCAGAGAGAGGGAGAGGGAGAGAGAGAGAGAGAGAGAGAGAGAGAGAGAGAGAGAGAGAGAGAGAGAGAGAGAGAGAAAGAGAGAGAGTTCTCAATATTACACAACAGTAGGAAATAAATAAAATAAGTACAGGAGGTTCTTAATTGAGAAATTCTATTAAATTAAATTGTCTAGAGCACTTTATGGAGATAGATCAAATCAGCTACTGCAAGATCTACTAGAAATATAAAACAAAATATCTGGATGCTATTATTTACACAGCATTAGTTTGTGTAAAACAAACTGTCATTACTATTTATATTTCATGTAAAATAAAGAAAATGAGAACATGTGAATAATTGAGGATTAGTGTCATATTCAGCGTTTTATTACTGTGAAAAAGAGATACCAAGGCCAAGCCAACTCTTACAAAGGAAAATATTTAATTGAGGCTTGCTTAAGATTTCAAAGGTTTAGCTCATTGTTACCATGACAGAAAATATCAGGGGAAGTGTTTCAGCATGCCGGCAGATATGGTGCTTAAGAAGCAACTGGAAATTCTACATCTGGATATCCAGGCACCAGGAAGAAAGACAAAGACTGAGACGGGCTTGGGCTCTTAAAACCCCAAAGCCAAACCCCTTCTATTCACTTCCTCCAACAAAAGACACACTTCATACCTCTCTCAAATAATTTAATTTCCTAATGAACAAGCATTTAAAAATAGGAGTTTATTGGGAAAATGCCGCAGACTGGGTTTGTTGCAGGGACCCCAATTTCCATGGGCTGAGAATTCCGGTCAGGTGGACAATAAGTTGGCAGATGACAGACAGACTGGACACAAGAGTGTGCTGAATCTGAATGTATTTGTACAAGGTGAAATTCAGGCTTAAATAGCATACAGCAAGCAGGGCAGATGACAAGAGTCACGTAGGCGGGCGGGGGTTACAGTGTTCATTACTGTGCCTCATAGAGATTTAATGTGCTGGCCGACCCTTCTGTAGTTTTTCCTATGTGGAATTTTCTGGTATTGTTTATTTCACCTTCTTTATAAATAATAATAAACTTTTTGCTCAGTTGTTTGAACCCTTTCATATAATCTAAAATGCACAATTCTACATACAGCATTTAATGAAAACCATATTTTTCACAAAATATTTGCTGTATTGACTTGTCTTGAAAGTAGTTACACGTCAGTAATAAATAATTACAATTATAATTCAACACTAACTAAAACAGGGTTGAGCTATTCCTTTACATATGGAGCTGAGGCTTGCAGAGGTTACCTCAATTAACGTTTCAGGAAATGGAGCTTATGATATTTTTTGTTTTGTTTTTCTTCTAACAACTGAAAAAGTATTTGGGGCTCCTTTCTATTACCTATGTATTGTATTATATGGTGTTAATGTACAATTCATGGTTCAAAATGTTTGCCAAGTATATGACTATTGATTGTGAAAAGGACTTCAGGGCACATAAACCGTAAATATTTGGTGGTTACATGGAAAGTGTATAAGTCACCATTTGTTTACCTGCGAAGTCAGAATAGACAGTTGCCCCTTTAGTGTTTGAAAAGTGAGGCTGTCACAGTTATTATGGAACATTTTACCTTCACTCAAACAGATAACTCAATTTAGGCAAATGTATAAATTCTATTTTTTTTACTATATTGTGTTTCTGTTCAATACTGATCTTGTATCAGAGACAAATAAGTGACGATGAATTTTTTACTATATTTTCTACTTTTACATTAAAACTTTGGCATCTTAATAATATAGTTCAGGTGTAAAAATGTGAAAGATTTACTTCTAGCTTGATCTTATTTTGAAGCAATAGATACCATTACAAAGGTAAAAAAAAGATGATAGATAGATAGATAGATATAGATATATGGATAGATTTATATAGTTAAGACTTTAACAACTTCATTTAGTGCATCAAATAAGTTCTTTCAATATTTTATATTTTATACAACCTTCACAGATACCCAGCCATGTCACCCTTCACTGGAACAAATCTCTTTGGTGAAAACTTTGTTGAGTGCTCCTCACACTGGCATGTGTGCAGCTTTATCTCTATGTAGCAATAAGTGGCAGTGAGTCTGTAATATATATAAGTAAGCAGAATTTTGTTCAGTTTTAGTACTTTGTATGCATCTGTTTCTACTTCATTTATATCTTCAAAACATGGCTTAAACTTTTATAATCATGTTCCTCTGGGCCATATGAAGGTATCAAATAATGAAATCTAAGCACAGCTAATTTTGTAAAGTTATTCAGAAGATACTTGCTCTTTAATTTTTACACTATAAGTGAGCTTAAAAATAAATCCCCTTGAAAGAAATTAATGTTCTTCAGCAGGTCATTGGAATATTTGTGTTATATCTGTGCTTATTGAGGGGCTTCCATGAGTTTGTAATAAGTGCTAAACAAAATTTAAATTCTCTAAAGATATTTAAAATTCCCGTAATTATATCCTATGGGCGAATAACTTTGTTTTTATCTTTGCTGTGTAAATGTTTTTTCTTTTTTTCTTTTTTTATTCATTGTACATCCCAACTGCTGCCCCCCACCCCACATAGGTCAACTCTCTATTTCCTCCTCCCTCTCTCCTCTGCGAGCATGGAGGACCCCTTGAATATCCCCACCATGACACACCAAGTCTCTTCAGGGATAGGCACCTCCTCTGCCAGTTATGCCAGACAAGACATTTAAGGGAACTAATTGCATAGACAGACAACATCTTTAGGAAGAGTCCAAACTGCAGTTGTTGTGGCACTCAGATGAAACCATCTGGGCATCTGCTTGTATGTACCTTGGTTGGTGGTTCAATCTCTGAGAGCTCTCAAAGGTCCAAGTTAGTTGACTCTGTTGGTTTTCCAGTGGAGTTCCTGTCTCCTTTTGGGGGCCTTCAACTCTGCCCCGATCTTTTCCATAAGAGTCCCTGAGTTTCATCCAATTTTTGGCAGTGGTTTATCTATAGCTGTTTCAGTCAGTTTCTGGGTAGAGCCTCTCGGAGGACAGTTGTGCTAGGCTTTTGTCTGTAAGCTTAACAAAGTACCATTAATGATGTCAGGTACCGATACTTCCCCGTGGAATGTGCCTCAGATTGTGATGATTATCGTTTGGCCATTCCCTTAGACTCTGCTCCTTCCCCAGTCCCTGCATTTCCTGCAAAAAGGGTACATTTTGGGTCAAAAGATTTGTGGGTGGTTTGAAGTTCCTATTGTTCCAGTGCAGTTCCTGCCTAGAGAGAGGGTTTGGACTGTTCAGGTTCCATATCCCCACTGCTGTGATGTCACCCTCATTGATTCCTGGGAGCCTCATCTGTCCAGGATTCTGGCCCATCTTGGAGAGGTTCCTAACCTCCCCATGTCTGCCAGCTGCAGATTTATATTCATTCTCATGGCCTTCTGGCCCTCTTTTCTGTCTCTCCCCCACATCATCCTGAACATTCCCATTCTGCCTCCTGCCCCTTCTCCTATTCTGTTCCCTCCCTCTGTCTGCCTTTTATGACTATTTTACTCCCACTTCTAAGTGAGATTCAAGCACCCTCACTTGGGTCTTCCCTCTTATTTACCTTCTTTGGGGCTGTGGAATATAGCATGAATGTTGCATATAGCTTTTCGTTACCCCACTTTATCTTCAGTATCAGGCCCTGCTGTCAGCCCCTGCAGGGCAGTGGTCTGTTCAGGCAATCTAGGCCCAGTCGAGTATAAGTCTACAACTCCGGAGCGCCAGTGGGTAATCTCTGCCTGCAAGGGATGGAATGTGTTCGGCTATAACGCCTGGGACTCTGGCTCCTGTTTCAGTCCCAAACCCCCACAGCTGCCCCCACAGGAGATGTGTGCTGTCATGTAGACAATGCCCTAAGCTCCCAGCATTCTGATTGAAGCTCTTCCCACATTCTGGGCACCTGTAGGCTTTCTCTTTAGTGTGAGTCTGCCTGTGTTCTACTAGAACATAGCTGTGATGGAAACCTTTCCCACAAACAGGACATTCATATGGCCTTTCGCCAATGCGTAATCTGTGATGGTGAATAAGACAGGAGCTGCTGTAGAAACCCCTTTCCAGTCAGGACATTTATAAGGCTTCTCTCCTGTGTGAGTTCTCTCGTGGACAATAAAGTGGGAAGTATTGCTGAAGCTTTTCCCACATTTGCCACACAGGACGGGTTTCTTCCTTGTGTGTGTCTTCAAATGGTGAATCAGGTGGGAACTGTTAGAAAAGCATTTCCCACATTCAGAACATTTATGTTTGACTCCTGAGTGTGTCCTGTGGAGCCTGTAGCGGTGAGAATCATTGCTGAAGCTTTTCCAGCATTTAGAACATTCGTAGGGCTTTTCTCCAAAAGGTGAATTACACTGGTCTTTGGAACCCTATCCTCCATGGTGAAGTCCCGCCCCCGCTTTCTCTATAGAGTTTCCCTTTCTCTTATTTGACATCATTCTCTTAAGAGTCATGACAACAGATCTCATCTCCATGAGACCACATCAGATGCATGCTTCTGTATCATCATGCTTATAATTCTGCAGCCAACTTCTTTCACACCATTTTGGAGCTTGCTCTTGAAGTTTATCAGGCTTGGGTGTACTGCTTTTGAACAGTTCCTAAATTATCCTTAGTTTAATCTCCCACTTATCAATATTCTTGGCTCCACTCTTCTAACCTGCCCTAAACTTTAGTGATTAGTCTCATCTAGCTCCTGCTAGACGTCCTTGACCACCTGCCTATAGGAATGGCCTGTGTGGCCACTCTGTTTTGAGACCTCACACAGCATAACTCTGTCCGTCCTTCCTTGCATTTCCTTTTCCTCTGGAGACACGGAAGTCTCAGCTGTACATTCTGCCCAGCAGTTAGCCCATGGCTTTCTTTATTGGGAGATCAAGAATTGAGGAACAGAGCCATAGCATCAGAATCACCCCTACACACGTGTATCCTATGCTTTTGGCTAATATCAGTGAGTACCTCCCCTGTATGTCCTTTTGGGTCTGGGTGGTGTCGCTCAGGATGATATTCTCAAGTTCCATCCTTTTGCCTACTAAATGTATGATGTCTTTGTTTCTCTAATGGCTGAATACTGTACCATAATGTAGATGTAGCAATTTTCTTTATCCATTCTTTATTTGAGGGACATCTTGGTTATTTGCACTTTCTAGTTATCCCAAATAACGCTTCTATGAACATATCTGAGCAAGTGTCCCTTTTGAGTATATTCCAGGGAATGGTATAGATGAGTTTTGAGATAGAACTAGCTCCATTTTTCTTAGAAACCACCAAATTGATTTCCAAAGTGATTGTACAATGTTGGATACACAGCAGCAGTGAAAGAATGTTCACTTGTTCCACATCCTCAACAGAATGTGCTACCACTTGAGATTTGATCTTAGCCGTTCCGATTGGTGTAAAATGGAATCTCAGGTCATTTTGATTCACATTTCCTTGATGACTATGTACCTTGAATTTTTTAAGTGGTTCTCAGCCATTTGAGATTCCTCGGACCTGGGCATCCTCTGTTCAATTGTGTATACTATATTTAATTGGTTTATTTGGGTTGTTGGTTTTCCAGTTGTTAATTTTCTTTATATTTTAGATATTTAACCCCATATCAGATGTAGGGATAGTGAAGACCCTTTCTCAATCCGAAGGCTATTATTTTGTTCTCTTGACAGTGTCCTTTGCTGAGGTCTCTTTCATGACTTGTTGATCTTAGAGAATGAACCACTGCTAGGAGGAGACTGAGAAGGAAACAAAGAAGCTTCCTGCTTCCTACAAGCAGTATTCAAAGTTTGGTTTAATCCTTTTAAAGATAAAAGGTAATACATATTTTGCCAGAGCCTCTTTCTTCCCGTGGTTTGGAACTAATAAAAAGAGTTTGTGCTCACAGGTATTGGGAGCCCCTGCTGTGCAGAGTCTGGCCGCTTGTAGGAAGGCATAGAAAGAGGCAGACAATGAGGCTGCGGGCTTGTTAGCAGACAAAGGATAGAGATAAATGAAATTTGAGTTATTTTTAGGGATAGAAGAGACTTTAATGGTAATTGTTTAAATCTTCTTAAGTATACAGAGATATTAAGCTCCATAGAAGGGAAAGGTTAGGGAGACTGAATATTTTTTTTTAAAAAAATGCTTAGAGAAGATGTTAAAGGATACTGTTAAGGCCATACTCACATTATCTAAATGTGGCATCCACAGGAGCTCTGGAGCACACTTTCTCAATGCTGGGGCCAAACAGGCCTTGGGGGCCAGTATTTAGGGTTAAAATACATAGAAAAAGAAAAACCAACACAATTTCTTACTTTCTGATCTACTACATTCAGTATATAAGCTTTTATGTTGAGGTCTTTGATGCACTTGGACTTGAGTTTTCTACAGGGTGATAAATGTGGATCTATTTGAATTCTTTTATATGGAGACATCCAGTTATAACATAAACATTTGTTGGAGATGCTTTTTCCCCATTGTATGGATTTGGCTTCTTTAAAATAAAAAAAATCATGTGTCCATAGGGGCGTGGGTTTATTTCAGGGTGTTTGCTTCAGTTCAGTTGAGAAACCTGTCATTTGCTGTGTCAATACCATGTATTTTTTATTACTAATTCCTCTGTGGTGAAACTTGAGGTCACTGAAGGTGATACCACCAGTAGGTATTTTGTTTGTTTTCTTTTCTTTGTCTCTTTGTTTGGTTGGCTTGGTTGT
>NW_022196891.1:8221738-8240710 GCF_008632895.1 Mastomys coucha
TTTTTTCATTCAAAATTGAGAATTGCTCTTGCTCTTTCAGGGGCCATAAAGAATTCTATTGGAATTTTGGTGGCAATTTCCTCGAATTTGTAGATGGCGTCTGGTAAGAAACTGCCATTTTTACTATATTAATCTTACCTATCCATTGGCAAGGATCTTTTCATCTTCTGGATTCTTTCTCAGCTTCTTTCTTCAGCATCCTGAAGTTCTTGTCATATAGATTGTTCATTTGCTTGGTTAGAATTACACAAATACATTGTGTAGTATTTGTGTCTATTGCAAAGGGGAGTCTTTCCTTAATCTTTCTCCTCCAGGTTACCATTTGGGTAAAGGATACTTTGTCTTCTTTCTAATTTGTATCCCTTTGATCTTTAGTTGCCTTATTGCTCTACTTAGAAGAACTTCAAGTACTATATTGCATTGGTAGGGAGGCAGTAACCTGCCTTATCTTGACCATAACATTAGTGGACTTGCTTTTAGTTACTCACCATTTAATTTGATGTACATTGCTTTTATTATGTTTAGGTGTGTACCTTGTAAGACTGATCTCTCTATGGCTTTTAACATGGAGTGATGTGTTTTGTCAAAAGCTGTTACTGAACATAATATGGTACTCATGTGATTTTTTTTTCTTTTAGTTTATTTATATAGTGGATTACATTGATGCTTTTTTTTTTTGAACCATCCCTGCATCCCTGAGATAAAGCATAGTTGTTCATGGTAGATGATGTTATTGATGTGTTTTGATGTGTATTGATTTGATGTGTATTGATGTGTTTTGATGTGTATTGATATATTCAGTTTGCAAGTATTTTATTGAGTATTCTTACATCAATGTTCATAAGAGAAGTTGGTCTGAAATACTTTCTCTTTGTTGAGTTCGTGTGTGGTTTATGTTTCAGAGTGACTACAGCCTCATAAAATAAGTTACACAGGGTTCCTTCTGTTTTGTGGAATCATTTGAGAAGTATTGATATTAGCTCTTCTTCAAACTTCTGATAGAATTCTAAGGTAAAACCAACTGACTCTGGGTTTTTTTAAAAAAATTATTTTCTTTGTATATATTCCAAATGTTGCTTCCCATCCTGCCCACCCCTGCTCAGGGTTCTTCCATTCCCCTCATGTTAGCCTCTGAGAGGGTGCTTCTCCACCCACCCTATGAAATCCACATCATCCCCTCCAACCTCTAGCATCCTCCTTTGCTGGAATATCAAGTCTCTACATGATTAGGCACATCCTCTCCCACTTCAGGTTAGTTGATACTCTTGCTCTTCTTATGGGGTTGCCATTTCCTTCAGCTCCTACAACTCTTTGCCTAACAGTTAGACAGGAGTCCTGGACCACTGTCCAATGGCGGGCTGTGTCTGTATCTGTCTCAGTCAACTGGTAACAGAGCCTCTCAGAGAATAGCCATGTTAGGATCTTGTCTACAAATGTCACATTGCATCATTAATAGCATAAGGATTTTGTGTTTACACATGGATGCATCCCAAGTTGTGCCAGTCACTGGGACAGCCAAGGGGCTATAGGGCTGGATATATGGTTTATATGACCTTTATTTAACTTAGGTAAGTACTATCTGTCTAGAAAATCATCTATTTCATTTACATTTTCCAATTTGGCAATATGTAGGCTTTTGAAGTAAGACCTGATGACTCTTTCAGTTTCCTCATTGTTTGTTGTTATTTTTCCCTTTTCATTTCTTATTGTGTTTGTTTCCATACTCTCTATCTTTTAATCAACTTGGCTTAGGATTTATTTATCTTGTTGGTTTTCTCAAAGAACCAGTTCTTGGTTTCATTGTTTCTTTGTATTGTTGTTCTTTGTTTGATTCAGCACTAATTTTGATTATTTTCTGCCTTGTAGTCCTTTTTGGTGTGTTTGCTTATTTTTTTTCCTAGAGCTTTCAAATGTCCTTTTAAATTGCTGGTCTAAGACCTTCTGATTACTTATGGAGATCCTTAGTGTTGTTATTAACATTCTTTTTAATCTCTGCTTTCACTGTGTTCCATACATTTGGGTATGTATTGTTTTCATTGTTATTGAATTCTAGAAAGTCTTCAATTTCTTTCTTTCCTTCTCTCCTGACCTAGAAATTATTGAGTAGAGCATTGTTCAGCTTCCATGAGTGTATAGGCTTTCTGGAGTTCCTGTTGTTGAAGTCAAACTTTGATGCTTTGTAGTCTGATAAGATACAAGGCATTTTTTCAATTTTCTTGTATTAGCTGAGGCTTGCTTTGAGACTTTTTTTTTTTTAATTAACAGACTTCATTTATTTTTGTCATATAAAAATCCTTATGTGGTAGCCAGAGCTGGAGCCTGGGTCCTCTGAACAGAGACTCTGGTGTGGGTTTTCACAAGATGATCAATGAATTCCTGGTAAGGAGACTTGGTGAACACAGTCTCTTTCCAGAGGTCGGGGGTCAGGTACCTGCAGGTCTTGGAGATGGCATCAAAGGTGGCCTTGGCAAAGTTGCCCAGGGTGGCAGTGCAGCCTCTGGCTGAAGTGTAGCAGTCATCTGTACCGGCCATCATCAGGAGCTTCTTGGGCACAGGAGCAGAGACAATGCCAGTGCCTCTGGGGGCATTATATGGTCAATTTTGGAGAAGGATTCATGAGGGCCTAAGAATTCTTCTTTGTTTGGGTGAAATATTCTATAGATGTCTGTTACTTTCATGTGATTCATAACATCAGTTACTTTTATTATTTCTTTGAGGTGTTTGTTTGTTTGTTTTGTTACTTATTTCCTGTGTTTTCTTGACTGTCATTATTCTCCTTGTGCTGGAAATTTTCTTCTAGCATTTTCTGCAGGGCTGTGTTTGTGCATCGATGTTTAAATTTGAGTTTGTTTTGAAATATAATGTTTTCTCCATCTATGGGGATTGACAGGTTTATTTTGTATAGTAGTGCATTTTTACAGCTGTGGTTTTCTTTAGATGTTGTAAGATATCTGTCTAGGTCCTTCTTTTAGTCCTAATTGAGAAATCAGGTGTAATTCTGGCAGGTCTTCCTTTGTGTGTAACTTGGCTTTTTTTCTTTGTTTATTTTGGACATTTTGTGTTTTGATTATCATGTTGTCAGGAGGATTTTCTTTCGTTCTTTTTTGTAATTGGTGTTCTATGAGTTTTTGTATATTTATATGCATCTTTTTCTTTAGGCTAGCAAATTTTTCTTATAGTGTTGAAAATATTTTTTGTCCTTGGAGTTGTGACTCTTCATTTTGTTCTACTCCTATTTTTCTTAGGTTAGGTGTTTTCATGGTATCACAGATTTTCTAGCCATTTTGTGATAGGAAATGCTTAGTTTTCACATTTTCTTTGACTTATGTATTAATTTCTTATATGTTCTATGCCCATCTACAGCTTATATTTTGTTTGTGAAACTTGGATCTGTTATTCTTGTTTTCTTCCCTAGGTTTTCTATCTCTAGGATTCCCTCAGTTTGTGCTTTCTTTATTGTGTGTATTTCTATGTATTTTCAGGTCTTGAATATTTTCATTGTACTTCCCTGTTTAATTGTACTTCCCTGTAATTCTTTAAGGGAGTTATTTGTTTCCTCTTTAAAGACCTCTATCATCTATGAAATTAGACTTAAGGTTATTTTCTTATGATTCAGTTTTAGGATATCAGGGACTTGCTGTAATAGGATAATTATACTTTAATGGTATCATATTGCCCTGGCTTTTGTTGTTTGTTTTCTTTCACAGGCCTTTACTTATCCAAATGACTTTTGTCCCTGGGTGTACCTGTTGTAGGAGGTATTGAGAGTGAGCCTAAAGTTGATGATCCTGATATGGCGAGCATTCCTCATGTATCCTTCAGCTGTTAGAATCTTGATGAACAAGTCTCATGAAGGTGAACTGAGAGGTGGCAGGACAATGGATGTCTGCTGGGGATTCCAGGCCGCTCAGGGAAGCTGGTCGTGCCCAAGTTGACCTGTGAGGCTCAAGATAAATGGATGCATGAAGGAAATCTAACCTATATGGTTATAGAACAACAGAACTGAAGAAGGGGGACAGAGAGGTGGTAGGAGACCTGAGGTACAGCAGGGATAGCAGACTACTCAGGGTAACTGGGTGTGCCCCAGATGATTCAGAAGGTAGGAACAATGGTTCCAAATAACATTTAAAATTCTTGATTGTGAGAGCAAAATATTATACACTAAGAATATATTTTCACCAAAATAAATACAATTATGTCATTTACACTTGATTATAGACATCATATTTCTCACTAATGGACAAGTAATACCTAATTTACATTTTAAATATAATTTTATAGTTTAAAAGGGTACTTTGCATTTATTGCTTTATTAAATTATTATTTTTAGCTTAAAACCTTCAAATACTTTGCTGTCTTATATGTTTACTAATAAAATTACTATTTCACTGCTTACATATTGGTTTTCTCTTATGTATATTCCTTGTGTAAAGTAATTTTTTTGTGTTTTAATTTTATTGCTCCCCTTATGTTTACTTGCCCCCTTTCTTATGACCTACTTCATATTCTGAAGTAGACATATACCCCACTAGTTTCTCAATACATAATACAAGTTAAAACCATTTTCTTAGTAATATTAATTTCCTACAAAATTTTATATTTAATTTTATTATTAAAGACAATTAAAGTTTATTTTTCATATAGATTTTAAAACTAAATTTTCTTCTTATGTCACTCTATTTTGAGAATCTGTTTGTATATGGGCATGGGTGAGTGGTTTTCTTGAAAATGTGGCATTCATAAATATTAGTGTAACTAAGGTTCTGAATCAATTAAGGATAGCTTTTATTTATTTGTCCTTGTATGCCAATATCTTTGTCTAGTTCTATATGCTTTAAAAATATTGAACATAACACTGTGCTTTTGAATAAAATGCTGTGAAACACAAATTTCCTTGCTAATTACTTTCTCTTAATTGTTTGACAATTTCAGAAAATAATAGCAAATTGGTATATTTACTCATAACATAACCACTGAAAACAAGAATGAATTACCCATGTAAATCATATGTATTTCTTATATTACTAATGAATAATATTTTTAATATTAGAATTCTTAAAGCAATGATCATTATTGTGTAAAATTTCACTGAAAAATGGAAAATATATCAGGAGTAATTTTAAGCTTTGGGAGCAACATGAGCCTCCCTGGTATTTAAGTTGATTTGTTGCTACTTCAATAGATCATTGATTGAGTTATACTGATATTTACTTCAATGAATCCTAAAGCCATGAATTATTAGGGAAAAATAAATAAAACTGGAATGTTTGCTTCCAAAAGATAATAGAAAAACATTTAGGCAAATCTTGAGCACTTTAACATCTTGCCTGGGTGCTTATAGGTGAAAACTTGCTATTATTGCCCATTTATCTTCCACGGAAACAGGTTTGCAGGAAATACCATTAATACATTTACACATTCTCAAACTTTGTTATAGGGTTTGAGTTTATATCAGTGTTTTATCGCAGTAAATAGATTTTCTAAAATATGTTCTGACAGATGAAATTACAGCCTGACCACCTGAGTGACCTCTGCACCTGGACTAGAAATTGACTGGCAGGTTTACATGAACATCCTACTTCACACAGATGCTTTTCAAACTGAAGTAGTTCAGCAGATGGATTTGGTTTCAAGCATATTATCCTTTCAAAATCAGATCAGTATGTCAACCCAGAGAAAAAGTACCCATTTTCACAAAAACACAGCACAATAAAAAAATAAGTTGGCCACATATAGACTAAATTTATGAGGTAGATTTATCACTTGTTTCATTTCCTGGCATTTGCAATAAACATTATTTCTTTTAATATGAAACTTCAGTGCAAGTTGAGATAATTGTCACTGAGAAATTAATAAGTACCTTTCTGAGCAGACTTTTTGATGATCTACATTTGTGATCTCACTTTATACTTTTCCCAAGTCATCCCCTTAAATAAAAATATCTTAATATTATAGGGTAAATAAATACAACAAATTTAGGAAAAGAATACAAATAGCACAGGAACTAATATCAGCAATTAATAAGTGGGACCTCATGGAACTGAAAAGTTTCTGGATGACAAGAAGAGACTATCATTCAGTCAGAGAGGCAGCCTACAGAAAGAGGAAACATTTTTAGAAACTACAATCTGACAGAAGACTAATATTGAAAATATAAACAGAATTCAATAAAATAGATGTCAAGAAAACAAATAATACTATTAAAATGGGGTATGGTCAAAGTTGAGGCAGAAACCCCAGGTCAGGATTAAGAATTTCTTTAACACTCAACTATTACCAATGAGAGTTCGAACCTGTACGTCCAATATGGATATCATTGTGGTGTTTACTCGGGAAAATCAAAACAAATCTACCTCAGGATCTAGCTATCTTAACTACTAACTGTAGGGTATGTATGCATATGTGGTATGTCTCATACCACAGAGACACTCCTTCAACTATATTAACTGCTTTTCTGTTCTAAAAACCCATAAACTGGAAACAATCTAGATGTCCCTTAACAGATGAATTGATGAAGAAAATATAGCACAATTATACAATGGAGTATTACTTAGCAATTAGGGAAAAATAAAATATACATATATAGAGCTAGAAAAATATCATGCTGACTAATGTAATGCAGACCAGAAGGAAAGATATAGTATGTATTTGCACATACAGAGACATTAGCTGTTTAGTTAGTAGTATTGAAGAAACACTCCGTAAACCCAAAGAGCTTAGGTGTAGAATAAGGGACTATCAGGAATAAGTATATCAGCAAGAAAAGAAAAAAATAAAAATTTGTGGATAGATAGGATGGAAGGTGGGATGAGAGGATCAAAGGAGGCGAGAAGAGAGAGATGAGAAAGGAATTCAAAAAAGACAGCTAAAATTAAGAGTCATTTAAGAGGTAGTATGGAAATACACACACACACACACACACACACACACACACACACACTTGCAATCTAACTGAAATTGTCCAATAATATTGGAGGCAGAGTTCAATGAGAACCTCTCTTTAAATAAAAGAAGCTCAAACTGTTAGTAGAAGTGGTCATACACAATTCCAGAACAACCTAGTAGGCTACTCTCCACAAACTGATAACATGGCTCCACTTAATCAACTCACTGAACATAGAGAAGTCTACCTGGTGCCTACATAGAGCCTTCAGTCCTAAATGTTACCATCTCTGATACAGGAAGTTATTCTACCAATCAAGAAACATAAATAACAAATCTACAATCTCTTTGCTCTATAATATTGTCCTTCCTACACGATATGCTAGTACAATGGTTGTACAAAGCATGTGAGAGTAACCAACAAATATTGGATTTGAGTTAAGGTGCACTCCAGAGAGAGAATGCATACCTGACATTTTTGTATTAGGAAGAATGTGAGACCAGATAACCTAGGGGCCAAGGGTAAAACCAAATACTACTTTCCTATTAAACAAACATAAAATAACTCCTACTGAGATTCTGATAGATTCATAGATTAGTGTCTTGCTCAGAAATCATCAGATAAGTTTCCTTCTCCATCAGACAGAAACAGATGTAGAGACCCACAACCAGGTAATGATCAGAAAATAAGAGACCTTGCAATGCTAAGTCTCAAGGAGATGGTTTCCACCAAGTTATTCCCCCGAGTGCTCAAGGAGTGAGGACATAGGCGGAATGGAGAACCCCAGGAAAGCTAAGCCTTTAAAAAAAAAAAAAAAAAAAACTTTTATTGCATTATGATGAGAAAACTTACATGATTTCAATTTATCTGAATTTGTTAACATTTAAGAACATATTTTAAGTAAATAGAATTAAATCACTCTTGTTCCCCTTTTGTACCCCCACTCCTCCCAGAGACCCCCCTTCAATACTTACAATATCTTTTTTGTCATAATCTTTAAAATTTATAAAATATCATAACAATAACAATAAAAATGAATATTATAAAAGTTGTTTGATATAAAACAACAATCAATTTAACAGTCTTATGTAGATGCTCATCTATAGCAATAGTGAAAATACATTTTTCTCAATATAAATTTTAAATAACTCCAAACATATTAACTGTAAACTTTAAAATAATACATCACTACTAGTATTTTCTTAAATGAACATAAATACATAAAGTCTTTTTGTTTGTTTTGTATTTAGTAGAGTTTAAAATCTTGGCTCTTACTGTGGTACAAGCCCAAAATAAGAACAATTTTTAGACATTGGATTTCATTGTAATAAGGTTGTGCTTCAATGACCCTCACATCACCAAAGGATTTTACCTCCATTGTACCTAAGCTGAGAGTTGATAGTTCTGCTGTACCAAGCAATGAATTGTAGGCTCTATTTTTGGATACAGACTTCCTGTTATGATCAAAACTATTTGACTTGAGTGAGTGACTTCATTCTCAGCCCACAGAGAACAAGTTACATTCATTTAAGAAATGGTATAGATATTAAGATGGTCTGTCCATAAAGTCATTCACCAACTGTTTCAATGAACAATGATTCTGCTTGGAGGTTGGCACAGATATTAGGTGAGGGTAAGAATTTGGTTTCTTAGCTGTGATAATTTGGGAAAGCATTCATCTCAGAGAAAGAGTAACTTATAAAGTCCTCTTTGCACATGTAAACTCAGAGACTGAGGCTGCAAACACAAGATCTGTATAAGACTCTATCCGCTAGAGTCCTAAGGCTGAAAAGTTGGCGGACATATGCCTGTATTTCTAACCTAGAAGCTATTTCCAGTTGATAACCACTTACAAATGAAAACTTATTTTTCTCCAAGTTACTTTCAGTTGTATTGACCCAGAATGGGTCAGTCTCTTTGAAGGGGGAATAGAAGTCTATTTGAAATTTTCTACTAATCAGAGAAAACAAATCCAAGAAAAGTTTCAAGCACAAAAGATGTAGTAATCTAATTGCTTTGTAATGTTCATTTTGGGTTATTATGTCTTTTTTTCCTCACATGTGAGTTCAGATGTGAATGGATAGGACATATACCAACTTGACACAGACATTATAGTTACATGAACTTGCAAGAATTGACTTTGCTTAAGTTTAATTTCCACTGACATCCCAAAACTCTATGATTTAGGAGCTGAATTAATATATATATATATATATATATATATATATATATATATATATATATATATGTATATATACACATATATATGAGCATATACATATAGCATATGTAATATATAAACACATTATATAATATATAGCAATATAATATATTAAAACAAAATAATATTTTGTTTTGAAAGGCATTTATATGTATGTACTTCTTTAAGAATATCATGTATATTATTTTTATCACATTTACCACCTCAACCAACTCCTTCCAGATTTCCTTTCAATTATTCATCCTGCCACCTTAGTAACCTCATTTTTTTTTAATCGGTGTGGTTCAATTAGTGCTGGTTATATATTTTGGGTGTGTCATCATATCGTGATCAACCTACCACAGGAAATACCATTAAAGAAAACTAACTCTACACTACCTAGTGAGTTCCAATTCCTTTTCAGCTATCAAATAGAACTTTGTGATCACCTTGTTGCTCAATGATGGGAATTTATCTAGCTTAAACTTACATAGATATATGCTCTAACAACAACCTTGTGTTCATATATGCAACTGTTATATTGTATTTGGAAAACATTGTTTCATTAAAATCATCTATCTCTTTCCCATCTTTTATAATCCTTCTCTATTTATTCCTGAGTCTTGAGATATAGACATATGATACCGATGTCAATATAAGTCCTAGCATTCTATACATTCTTATTCTCTTCATCAAATACAGTTTTGGGTATCTGTGTAAATTGCCATAAATTGCAAAAGAATGTACTCTGATTAGGTTCAAGAAGTGTTGTAATCTATGGGGTATATGATAAAAATCATTTGGAGTGTTTTGGGTTCCTCTTTTGATGAAAAATCTTAATGACCATGGCAACTCTTATGAAGAAAAACATTTAATTGGGGCTGGCTTACACTTCATTTAGGCAATCTTCATGGTTGCAGGAAGCATGGCTGTAGGCAGGTAAACAATGTGCTGGAGGAGAGGAGAGTGCGATATAAGAATGGACAAGCAACGAGAAGTGAACTGTCGTAAGCTTCTGAGACTTCAAAACCTCCCCCAGCAAAACCACACATATCCAACAAGACCACACCTTCTAAAAGTGCTGCTTGGTATGGCCAAACATTCAAATAAATGAGTCTATGGACACCATTTCTATTCAATTCACCATAAGAAGTCAACATAATACTTTGTACATTTAGCTGAGTAATAGTATAAGATTCTTTCTTGTATCCCAGTCCCCAGCTCTAGTAGACATACCCTACTCAAATATAGGTCATACCTTCCAGAAGACCAAATAGGCTGCCCACCTGCCAACCCCCTTCCACACTTTTTGTGCCCCTTGACACTGTTCTCATCCCTATTCCTCTAGTTGTCTATATGTTCCATCCCCCAACTGGGATGGAGACGCTGTGATCAACCATAGGGCAAATACACCAACAGAACAGAGAGAAAACAAACCAAGAAACAAAACACCTATCCATCAAGACAAACCTAGATAATCAACCCAAACCCAAATGCCTACATATACCAGTATAAGAACAAAATCAATAACAGAAAGGGAAATATATCATTACTAGAATATACAGAAAGTTCTGAATGCTACAAAACATCTGAAGCATATGAAAAAGACCTTAAATGTAGTTTTAAAAAGAATATAGAATAACTTAAAGAATAAGTGAATACATTCTTCAAATATATTAAGGACAAGACTCATAGTGCTGGTCTAACTGGATATACATGAGTGCAAATACTCAACATATGACAAGATGCTCCAACATCAGAAGTTGGAAAGAACCCAGATGTCCTTCAACAGAGGAATGGATTCAGTAAATGTGGCACATTTATACAATGGAGTACTACTCAGCTACTAAAAACAATGAATTTATGAAATTGTTAGGCAAATGGGTGTATCAAGAAAATAGCATCCTGAGTGATACAACCCAATCGCAAAAGAACACGCATGGTATGCACTCACTGATAAGTGGATATTTCCCCAGAAACTTGAAATACCCAAGATACAATTCAAAGGCCACATGATGCTCAAGAAAAACAAAGAACAAAGTATGGGTGCTCCAGTCTTTCTTAGAAGGGGAGGGCAAAATACTCATGGGAGCAAATATGAAGAAAAGTGAGGAATAGAGACTGAAGGAAAGCCCATGCACAGACTGTCCCACCTGGGGATTCATCCCATATACAGTTACCAAAGACAGACACTACTGTGGGTGCCAAGAAGTGCATGCTGACAGGAGCCTGATATAAGTGTCTTCTGAGAGGCTCTGCCAGAGCCTGACAAATTCAGAGACAGATGATTGCAGCCAACCATTGAGCTGAGCAAGGGATACACAATGTAGGAGTTACAGAAAGGACTGAAGGAGATGAAGGGGTTTTCAGCCCCATAAGAAGAATAACAATATGAACTAATCAATACCCCCCCACACACAGAGCTCCCAGGGACTAAGCCACCAACCAAGGAGTACACATGGAGGGACACATGACTCCAGTCACTTATGTAGCAGAGGATGGCCTTGTCAGGCATCAATGGGAGAAGAGGCCCTTGGTCCTATAAAGGTTCGATGCCCCAGTGTAGTGGAATGAGAGAGCGGGGAGGCAGGAGTAGGTGGTTGAGTGGAGAAATACCCTCATATAAGCAGGGGGAGGTGAGATGGATTAGGGGTTTTTGGGGTGGGGGTGGGAATCCTGGGAAAGGGATAACATTTGAAATGTAAAGAAAGAAAATATCCAAGAACAAAAAGGGGGGTTGTGGCAGCCGCTGCTCCCCTGCTGTTGCCCTTGCTGCTGGTGGTCCCTGAAAGTTTCTGCTGCTATATTTGCTGTTGCTATTGCTACTGCTGGATTACTGGTTTCTCAGACTACTTGGTATTCTGAAGTTGAAGTTTGTACTTGCCCCAGGGAACCTAACACCTTTAATCAGCAAGAAGTAGCCTAGCAAGTTTTGTGTCCCTTTTTGTCTCTAACCTTTCTCTCCTATCTACTGTTCAGCTTTGGAAAGGATTAGTGTGGAATAAGGGTTGGAATGTAGGTAGAGATATAAGAACCCATTAAAATAGCTAAACAAAGAAAGAAAAAGAGTGCAAATAGATCCACATTTATCCCCTGTACAAAACACAAGTCCAGGTAAGTCAAATAACTCAACACTAAGCCAGACAAACTAAACGTAGAAGAGAAAATAGAGAGTACCCCAGGACAAACTAACACACAGCAACTTCCTAAACAGAACACCAATAACCCAGGCACTAAGATTGATAATTATTAAATAGGACCTCATGACACTGTAAAGTTTCTAGAAGGTAAAAGACATCATCAGTAGGATGAAACAAAAGTCTAAGGAAAAAGAAAAAAATTCACCATCACCACATTCAGATAATATCCCAAATATATAAAGAATTCAAGAATGTAGGCATCAACAAAACAAACAGTACAAGTAAAAAGTGGAATACAGAGCTAAACAGAAAATTCATTGTCTCAGAATCTCAAAAGGCTGAGAACCTCAGAAGCAAAGGGGAACACTTACCATTGCTGGGATGATTGTAAACTCATATAACCACTTTGAATATAAATATGGGATGTTCTCAGAAACTTGGGACTTAGTCTTCAAGACCCATGTAAACATTTTTAGACATATACTGAAAGACCCCATAGGGAGTTCCCGCTCAAGTCCTGGGAGACATGCACCCAAAGAACAAGAAAAGCAGTCTTGATGCAAATGCAGAGGTAGTTTTATTCAGGGCCCCGGTTCGTTTCCCAAACCAACTCATGCAGGAGTCTAGGGAAATCCGACCATGAGGCCCAGGGGTTAGGGCTTTTTATAGGAAAAAAGGTCTGGGGAGACGAAGGAATTGGTGTGACTATACATGATTGGCTATTTTGAATGTCGTTCGTGCAGATCAGAGTTGAGAATTCCTAAAAAAAAGTGAAATTCCTAGCAAGAGGGGAGAGTGCTATTTAAAAACCAAATGGCCCAGGGTCCATCACTCAATGTATGGCCAGGCGTGTCTCAGGCGCCTGGGCTCTGGGCACCTCCTTGCCTTATCTCTGAGATTTGCACTCCCCTGGTCTGGGTTCCCCTAACAGCTTTTCCCTGGCCCGGCCATCTTCTTGCAGGCCTGGCTCCTGGCTCCTGTGGTTTTCAGTACTGGTCTCAAATTTAACTCTTTCAACCCCAGGCTTACGTGGGCAAGTTCCTGCTAAATTTTTTATTTTCCTTTTCAATACCAGAAAGATATTTGTCTTAATTCGGGTTTTATTGCTGCAAAGTAACACCATAGCCATGGCAATTCTTATAAAGAAAAATATTTCATGGACCTGGCTGACAGTTTCAGGTGTTTATTCTATCATTATCCGGGTAAGAAACATGTCAACATGCAGACAGACATGGCATTCAAGAAAGAGTTAAGAGGAATAGATACAGAAAATGTGGTACATTTAAACAATAGAGTACTACTCAGCTATTAAAAACAATGAATTCATGAAATTCTCAGGTGCCACGGACTGGGTTGCTTCGGGCACCCCTTGTTCCATGGGGTGATAAAAGTTCTGTCCTGATAGGCAAAGAATTTGGCGAGAGACAAACAGAAATGACACAAAGGAGTGTGGTATCTGAATGCAATTTGTACGAAGTGAAAATCAGGCTTATATAGTGTACAAAAAACAGGGCAAATTACAGAAGTCATATAGGCAGGAGATGGCTACATCAAGGTCAGTAAAATCAAGCAGCCAGGTGTAAGCAGAAGAACAGTGGAGTCCTTCTTCTTGGGCTATTTTGGCAGCCCCAAGATAAATTCTCTGGGTCTGTCTGAGGCAAGTGTCTGAAGGTCATATACTAGCATTCTTTGGCTATAACATAGATAATTAGTGACGGAAGCCCTACAACTTCTCTCTGGTAGTAAAACAATTCTGCCTTGTGTGAGACTGCTCTGATAATAAGTGCCTAACTGCTATCTCTAACTCTTGAGAGACCCTGTCTGGTAAGACAGCTTCTTAGTAAAAAATTCCAAGCTAACTACAGCTAGGAAATCAATTAGGATTATTGAAACACTGTGGAGACGGGGAAATAATGTTTAATCTCAGTATTAGCTAATAACAAAATATTTCTTAGGGCACCTTTATGCCTGAATAAAGAAAGTACACAGATCTCTCCACAGACTTTAGCAGAGAGCAATCTGGAACACATCTGAGCTAGGAGATGTCAGTGATTGACTACCTCAGGAGACTGACTGGAGTGTATGCCTCATAGGCCTCAGGTCAATGATCAGGTTTTTAGGTCTGTCATACAGACACAACTGAAGTAGACAAGTTCTGTGTGACAATTAGGTAAATGGATGGAACTATAAAATATCATCCTGAGTGAGATAACACAATCACAAAAGAACAAACATAGTATGCACTTACTGATAAATGGATATTAGCCCAGAACTTAGGAATACCCAAGATACAATTCAGAAGAAGAAAGACCAAAGTTGTATACTTCAATTCTTCTTAGAAGGGGGGGTCAAAATACCCTTGTGAGTGTGCGGCGCACTTCTGCTGCCTACCAGCAGCAATAACGACCGAACACCTGGATTTCTTCTCTCGATGGTTTACTCAGGAATATTCTTTTGTTACAGCTCTCCTAGGTACCCAGGTGTTACAGCTCTTTAAGGTACCTAGGTATTACAGCTCTCCTAGGTTCTTAAGTGTCACAGCTCTCCTTGATGGCATGGCTCTTCTTGATGTTGCTGCTGCTTCTTCTGCTTCTTCTTCTGCTTCTTCTTCTGCTTCTTCTTCCTAGGTGCTGCAGGTCTGCTTGCTTCCGTGGAGTGGCTCCGACTGTCTGGAGACAGCCCCTTATATACCCGAGCCTGAGCCACCAAGTCCTCCAGGATTGGTTCCCTGTCAAACCCTCATTAGCATACACCTGCTCAGGAGGGACGCATGCTCAGTATACACCCACTCGGGAGGGGCGCATGCGCAGAATAGTCTGTTGCTACAGTGTATCAGGAACCAGCGCCATCTTGGATACGATCGTCTAAGCGGCCGCTGACAATCGTATCCAAACGGCTGCCTACATGTGAGGAGAGACAAAGTTTAGAGCAGAAACTGAAGGAAAGGCAATCCAGAGACTATCACACCTGGGGATCCATTCCATATACCAAACCCAAACATTATTTTGGATGCCAAAAGTGCTTGCTGACAGGAGCCTGATATAGCCGTCTAATAAGAGGCTCTCCCAGTGCCTGAAAAATACAGAAGTGGATGCTCACAGCCATCCATTGTCCTGAGCACAGGGTCCCCAATGAAGGAGATAGAGAAAGGACTCAAGGAGCTGAAGGGGTTTGCAGCTTCATAGGAAGAACCACAATATGAACTAACCAGTAACCCCAGAGCTCCCAGGGACTAAACCACCAACCAAAAAGTACACACAGTGAGACTCATGGCTTCAGCTGCATAAGTAGAAGAGGATGGCCTAGTCAGTTATCAATGAGAGGAGAGGCCCTTGTTCCTGTGAAGGTAGTATGCCCCATTGTAGGGGAATACCAGGGCCAGGATGTGGGAGTGTGTAGGTTGGTAAGCAGGGGGAGTACAGAGGGAATAGGGGGTTTTTCAGAGGGGAAACCAGGAAAGGAGGAAACATTCAAAATGTAAATAAAGAAAATGTCTAATTAAAAAAAAAATAAATTGGGAAAGAACCTCAAATTCACTGTCACATGACAAAATTTTCTAAAGACAACTTCTATGGCTCAGGGACTAAGACCAAACATTGATAAAAGTGAAGTCATCAAGCTGCAAAGCTTCTCTAAGACAAAAGACAGTATCAACGGGACAAATTAGTAACCTAAAGATATGGAAAAGATCTTTAAGAACCCTACATCTGATAGAGGGCTAATATCCAATATATACAAAGAACTCAGGTTAGAATCCAGAGTACCAAATAACCCTATTAAAAATGGGGTACATGTCTAAACAATTCTTAACTGAGCACTTTTGAATATTAGAAAAGCACCTAAAGAAATATTCAACATCTTTAGTCATCAGGTCAATGCAAATCAAAATGATCCCAAAATTCTATGTCACACCAATCAAAATGGCTAAGATCAAACACACAGGTGACAGCAGATGCTGGCTAGGATGTGGAGAAAGAGTAATATCCCTTTATTCCTGGTTGGACTGACAGCTGGTTCAACAGCTCTGGAAATCAGTCTGGTAGTTTTTCAGAAAAAAAATTTTGGATGCTTCAATCCCATTAAGAAGGGGGAATAAAATAATCACTGGTGGCAGAGGGTTGGAGGGTACATGTTGAGAGAGGGGAGAGGAACTTATCAAAAGGGCAGCAGGTTCAGGTATGGAAAGAGACAATCAAGAAGTCCAGAGGACCAGGAGAATGAATAAAAATATGTAACCGTTGAAGTGGGGAATTTGGGGAACCACTAGAAAGTCCCAGATTATAAGGCATGAGAAGTTCCCAGGGCCCAATGGAATGACACTAGCCAAAATACACAACAGATGGGAAATAGAACCTAAAAAGACTTCCTGCAGTAGACAATCATGTCCCACAGTTGAGGTTTGGGGCCACCTACCCATCTCAAAAATTTTAATCCAGAATTCATCCTCTCTTAAAGGAAACACAGAGACAAAAATTAGAGCAGAGACTGAAGGAAAGACCATCTAGAAAGCCATCCCATCAGCAGATACCAATCCCAGACACTATTGCTGATGCCAAGAGGTTCTCTCAGATATGGGCCTAGTATAGCTGTCTTGGAGGCTCTGCCAGCATATGACTAAGATAGATGCAGATACTCACAGCCAAACCCCAGCTGAAGAGTTAGAGGAGGAGTTAGCTGAAGGGGATTGCAACCCCATAGGAAGAACAACAATATTAACTAACTGGACCACCCCAGAGCTCCCAAGGACTAAACCACCAACCACAGAGAATACATGGATGGGTCCATGGCTCCCACTACATATGTAGCAGAAGAGTGCCTTACCTGGCAACAACGGGAGAGGAGGCCCTTGTTCCTGTGGAGGCTTGTTGCCTCAGGATAGTGAGATGCTGGAGTGGTTAAACAGGAGTGGGTGGCTTGGTGGAGGAGCATACTTTTAGAGGCAAAGGGGATGGAGTATGGGATGGGTTGGGTTCTGGAAGGTATATCTGAAAAGGAGAAAACATTTGAAATATAAATAAATAAAATAACCATTAATAAAAAAACAGCAAAAACAAACAAAAAACAAACAAACAAACAAACAAAACAAAACAAAACACCATGCTACTCCAGAGTAGGGATTGCCTTTGGGGAATAAGTAGGTCTACATAGGTGGTAGCCATGATATCTACAGTGGTTTAATTTGTGATTACAATCTGAAGAAAATGTATCTGGGGCTGGCGAGATGACTCAGCGGCTAAGGCACTGACTGCTCTTCCGAAGGTCCTGAGTTCGGATCCCAGCAACCACATGGTGGCTCACAGCCACCTGTAATGAGATCGGACACCCTCTTCTGGTGCATCTGAAGACAGCTGCAGTAAATTACCCCAGAGTGAGCGGGGCCGGCAGAGGTCCTGAAATCAACAGCAGCCACACACATGATAGCTCACGGCCATTTGTACAACTACAGTGTACTCATAAAATAAATAAAAATAAATTAAAAAAAAAGAAAATGTGTCTGAATGATGATATAAATAAATAAATAAATAAATAAATATTATATCCTATTGAGATATAAATTAATAAGTAAATACATAAATAAATTGAAAATCTTTACTTTTTTAAATTGTGTATATTAGTACCATCTGAAGCTTAACTTTGTAAAAATTATATTACATTTAATTTAAAAATTGCAAACATCTAAATAATGGTGATAATGAGGTCACAATTTTACATGTTTGAAAATATAGACGGTATCAAAATTAAAAGAGGTTCCTATAGGTTTCAAAAGAAGATAATATACATAAAATATCTCATAATATATATGTGAGTAATAACTAGTAAGAGTTTAAAGATTTTTATTAGATATTTTCTTTATTTACATTTCAAATGATATCCCCTTTCATAGCTTCTCCTCCGAAAAAAAAAAAATCCTATTCCTTCTGCACTCCCCCTGCTTACCAACCCACCCTCTCCTCCCAATTCCTGACCCTGGTATTCCCCTACACTGGGGCATAGAACCTTCATAGGATCAAGGGCCTCTCCTCCCACTGATGACTGACTAGGCCATCCTCTGCTACATATACAGCTGGAGCCATGAGTCCCATCATGTGTATTCTTTGGTTGGTTGTTTAATCTCTGGGAGCTCTGGGGGTACTAGTTAGTTCATATTGTTGTTCATCCTAAGGGCTGCAAACCCTTCAGCTCCTTGGGTCCTTTCTCTAGCTCCTTCATTGGGGACCCTATGCTCAGACCAATGGATGGCTGTGAACCTCTACTACTGTATTAGTGGGACCCTGTCAGAGCCTCTCAGGAGACAGCTATATCAGACTCCTGTCAGCCAGCACTGGCTGGCATCCACAAAAATGTCTGGGTTTGGTGATTGAATATGTGAAGGATTCCCAGCTGAAGCATTCTCTGTATTGTCCTTCTTTCAGTCTCTGCTCCATACTTGGTCTCTGCAACTGCTTCCACGGGTATTTGGTTCCCCCTTCTATGAAGGATTGGAGTATCCACATTTTGGTTTTCCTTCTGGAGCTACACATATAAAGTCTCTTCAACATTCTGTCCCCAATCAAAGTAGGATTGCCCCCAGACCAATCATGTTTCAGCCTGCCTCGGGACAGATTCAACAGGCTCCAATTCAGCCACCTCCACCGGCTACTAATAGTGACACCGGAGGGACCCCTTATCGACCCTGTCTTCCCCCCTCCCCTCTTCCTAGCCCCCTACCTCCAACCCTATTCCAGCCCACTATTCCTTCTGGGCCCCCA
>NW_022196891.1:8241582-8241999 GCF_008632895.1 Mastomys coucha
TAAGAATCAGGTTGACTCCACTACCAAACCAGTGCAGGTCCACTATCATCGCCTTGACACTGAAGAGCTATGGCAGGCTCCCATCTCTGTGGCCCCAGTGCCCCAGACTCCCTGCCCTTCGGCCAGCCTCTCAACTTTTGGGTCTTACAAGAAGGACGCTGGAAAGATAGGTTTTGCCTTAGGTCTCGCTAGGAATGGTCCATCCCATCTTCCCCTCTACTCAAATAGCCTAAGGCCATCAGTCCTGACCCACCCTGGCTCTCTCCCCACGACAAGGGACCTGGTAAGTTAGAGATGGAGCTGGCATTACGTCTTGACCACTTAAGACAGGGCAGCCTCATGTGGGGGCGTTGACCCAGTGACAGGTAAGAGTTTGAGCATTGCCCTCTACCAGGCTCAGGCTCCCATCGTGAGACC
>NW_022196891.1:8242397-8270982 GCF_008632895.1 Mastomys coucha
CGTGACCTGCAGGCCAGGTCAAGATCCAAAATCCCATAAGAATGCATACTAGAATTGAATGAGTGAATGAAAACTACGTTAAGTTTCCATATTTTTTGTATTGTCATGAAGGTAACATAAAAAATTTGCTAGTGTAATAAATGTCGTATTAGAGACATATGTATGAGCTTGCAATTATCATTAAAACTTGGACAGTAGTGTTTAGAAATATTCATAGACATTTATTTGATTAGTTAGTACTATATAAGCACAAATTTCTTTGCTTTCACCAGGTAGTGCCCAAAAACTATCATGTTACAGTACTACAGAATCTCCACAACTTTATCAAATTAAAAGAGCAAAGATTATTTATAAAAATAAATAAAACTGGAGTTGGATAAAAAAATATACATGATGCCCCTGAGATATTTGGTAGCTGCTAAGAATAAACTCTTAAAGGTAAATAAAAGGATATGGATGCATGAAGAAAATAATAAGTAAGCAGAAATAAAAAACTAAATTACCTTTCTTAAAATGCTTACTATGAAGGGATTATATAAATATGATTATATAGTTAATGAAATTTAAATTCATTATATTTAATATACTTTATGAAGCTATAATTGCAAATTATTTAAAGAGTAGTTAATGATTGCCATAAAAATAATTAAAAAATTGTATGCAATGCATACAAATTTAATTCATATTTATTGATTTTAATCTAAGCTTTTGATTCAATGCAAAATAATTTCACATTAATATAGCTTAGACAACAAAGGGGATTTTAAAAACAGTCAAAATATAAAGTTATTCATATTATCAGAGGAATAGTTTTTCCTTAAATGTTGGATTATTACAAATAATAAGTAATTATTTATTATATTTATTATTATTTTATTATTATTTCACAAGATATACCTTTGTGAAAACAAAGTTGGGGATTTCTTCTTAAGGAATCAGCGAGTTTATCTCTCTGGAAAACAATCAGATTAATTTTACTGTATTTTTGAAGATTAAGTCTTCCATACCCAGCAATCCCTGGTGAAAGATATTTGACTTAAACTAGAATATTTTATATATGATATATTATTTTATCAACACAGTAACATTTTGCCTTTCAGTTAACAAACATATGAAATAAATTTTAATATATTATTAAAATAATTATGCCCAACATACCCTCTGCAAAATTTTATTTTTCATCAGTTTATTGAATTTGTGTTAGCTCTTTCTAACAGTAGTCCCAATTTGCGTACTATTAAGAAAAACTTTATTACCATTTATGAAAATGCCCATTCGTGGTATGTAGTTCTATAAATTTATAAATACAGCTTGATATTCCCTTGTGTACACAGTATATATAATACCTGGCTCTTGTTCACCAGTTACTATGTTCTTTGATTAAGTTACTTACTGTGCTATAAGTTCTGGGGATCCATCTGAAATAAAAACACCATCAGTACAATTGTTTAAATCCAAAGGGAATTCAGCCAGTGTGAGGTTGACTTAATCTAATGAAAATATAAGAGATCCAAGCCGAACACAGTCAAAACTGTTGCAGCATTGAGATGGTAATCTGGCATGCCTGTCATGGCCACCAGGAAATTCCAATTAGCAAATGTTTAAGGGAGCTTGATAGGATCTTACAGGCCTCTCCCTAGTAACATTTCTACATAGTGATGAGTCCTGGAATATAGATTGAGTTCAGCCTTTGAGGCATAGAATACGGGAACAAGTTTAGAAGCAGTCATATTCCCACAAGGGATTACTGATTTAAAAAAAAAAAACTTTGTTGATTTATGTGGTTAAGTCAATGGTAATTTGATAGAGAGCAGTAAAATTTTAGATCAAATATAATTGAGTTTATGACCACAATTTTTATAATACATTCTTTATGATTCTTCCAAAGCATGAGTAACTGTGAATTAAAGTCATGGTAGAAAGCTTTGATTGAAAGTGATACTGCTATGTAGTAAATGCCATTTATAAAAGCAAGTTACTTAGTTTTATTTATTATATTCCCATGATCTAGAATCTTAACTGAGGCTTATGTAGAATTTGCTCTTTAGTTTTCTGTTTATAAATAGATCAGAAGAAAGGACTAGGAAAAGAACTCAGGATTAATAGCTACAAGAAAACGTGATGTATAGTCACCTTCTTTAAACACATCACTATTCTCATAGGTAGTCACATCTCTCATTCTCAAATATGAATTTAAAAAAAATCAAAGCCACTCAAGAACTATTACTGAAATTTTATATTAAGCCACCTGGATTTAGCCAGCCATCTCTCAAAAAAGAAAATAAAAAAGCAGGGGCATCAGGTGTTCAAGTTCAACATGAGATACAAATGAGACACTATCTTTATAAAACCAGGGGCTGTGGTGCCATCTCAGTGCCAATTTTCTTGGTTCTAATCTCATACAAATATTATCTTTAACATTTAGCTTAGACCCTAAGAAAAATATTTATTATTATTATTATTGTTATTATTATTATTATTAAATTTAATTTTTTAAATGTATTGCAGAAAAAAAGGGAAGAAATCTTGAATGATGAAAATTGGAGTACTGACAGAAAGGGCTAACAAATGAGACACATCATATCAAAACATTTTTTTCAGGCCAACTTCTACCATATTCTAGTTCATGTAATTAAAGCCTTCTTTAATACATACACAAACAACTGCTCTTCAATTGCTAGGTTTAAAAAGGTTCATTCATGTGGTTTTCATCACTGAATTGTATTCCCTTTTGAACTGTCATATTGCATGTTTTCTATTAAAAATAACCTATTATTCATTTTATTTTAATTTTATTACCTTTGCATCATTTGTTTTATATCCAGTCCCATAAATAATTATGCATCTAAATAGTGTGTGTGTAGTTGAGTCATAGACTTGGTTATGCACATGTGGCATACTAAATTACTGTTTATATGTTTGTTATAAAGGAACACATATTTCTGTTGTGACAAAGCACTATTACTTTAACTTGATTTCAATTTGCCCAAGTGCCTATCTATTATCAGTTCAGATAATTATTATATTTTACATACAAGCTATGCTTTTTATCAGCCATCTCTGACACACATTTCTACTTCTCCATGGGAATGAAATCCTCTTATTTTCCACAAACTAAGAAATTTAATTTCTTTGCTTACCATAGTTGAAAATGAAAGTATGTCCACATTATTTTTTATTTTTTCCCTCACTTTTTATCATGAGTCTGAGAATCTTATTATTATTACATTCACAATAGCTCTCCATTGTTTGTACTCCATTCTCAGTACTCCCTCCAATTTTATTCTAATGTAAGTCAACATCATCTTCAGATCAGACCAATGAAACCATTTTCTAATTGTTTCCTGTCTCTCCTCTCATATTTTTACTATTTCTTGTCATGGACTAGTTGCTTAAAACCTTCACTTGAGCCCCCAAAATGATACTTCCTCAAAATATTTGTCTGAATGGCTCTGCCTTACCCTGTTTCTATTCTACAGCAATGTACCTACAACAGTGGTTCTCAACCTATGAGTCTTGAAAGAGTTCTAACCCTTTTACAGGGTTCACCAAAGATTTATGGAAAGTGCACATATTTACACTAGGATGCATAACACTAACAATATTAAATTTATGAAGTACCAACAAAAATAATTTTATGGCTGTTGATCATCACAACATATATTAAAGGTCACAGAATTAAGAGTGTTGAAAACCTCTGCATTTGAGGATTATATATATATTTATATTTATATATATATGTAAAGATTATATATGTATATATAAGTTGTTTACATATGTATATACATATGAAAGCTAAACATATTCAATATACAGCTATATTTGTACTTGAATTTTTAAAAATTTCCTAATCCTTCCATAAGAGTAAAGTACCCTGAATGTAAAAAAAAATTAAGTATTTTTTAAAATCATCACTTTTCATCTCTCCTCAACATTCAGGTAAAGACATCAATGTCTTCTTTTTCTAGTTCACACTAACTAAACACTGAAGTAAGTTCTATACATCCATAATTTCTTCTTTCTATTTAGTTTTAAACTAACCATTTCCACATGCATGTATGAATTTCCTATAACCCTCACCTAAATCTTACAAATCAGCCATCACTCATGCACTGTGAGCTTTCTCAGCCTCCAATCACTTTATGAAATAGTATTCCTTCCTTATTCTCATCCTTGTATATCCCAGTCTAGCTTCTAAGTGATAAATAATTATTGTTGTATGAAAGAGGGAAAAACAAAATAAAAAAATGAAAAACAAAAAACAAAAACAAAAAATTTTGTTTCTCTCACACAGTGAACACAACTAGATGTTTGTGCTTCAGGCAAATATATAAATTTATGTCTATAATAGCTATATAAGTATAATTGGAATTAATATTTGAAATGAAATGCTTATAATTATCACATTGATTTAGTCAGTATATAGTTGTTTTAAAAGCTAAAATTCCAGCTATAGAAGTTCTCAGATAGAATTTTTGGGGTTTCTTATGTACACTATCATATCATCTGCAAATAGTGACACCTTTACTTCTTTGCCAGATTTCCTCGATCTCTTTCTGTTGTCTTATTCTAGCTAGAACTTCAAATACTATATTGAATAGATAGGGGAAGAGTGTAAATCATTGTCTTGTTCCTGATGTTATTGAGATTGTGTCTCTCCATTTAATTTTATACTGGTTGTTGGTTTTCAGTAAATTGCTTTTATAATGTTTAGGTATGGGGCCAAGTAGCTTTTCTTTCTGTTGCTTCTGTTCTTACCCTTGTTGTTTACCATCTGGTTTTCTCTGGTGTTAGCTGGTCTTGCTGTCTCTGATTGTGGCTTGTCCCTCCTTCAAGCCTCTGTGTCAGTACTCCTTGGAGACCAGTTTTCTCCGGGAGGAATTTGGGAATAAAAAGCTGTGGTACAGGGTCAGCTCTGCGGTTCATACAGAAAGCAGAAGGATTCTGTCCCCAGCTCTTATTTGATTCCTGTGTCCTGATGGATCTGGGAGGGTCCCTCTTGGGCCGGGGATTTGGACAGAAGAGATGGTCTTACCTGTGCTCACAGGTGTGGGAGACCACCTTCCTTCTGGTGGTATTTTGTATGAAGCTCTGTGGCACAGGATCTGCTTTGGGTACAGACAGAAACTGGAAAGTTCCTGTCCCAGGCTGCTCCTCATTTCCTGTGTTCTTGGGGGTTCCAGATGGGTTCCTCTGAGCAGCAGTGATGTTTTATTTTTTTAAAGATTTACTTATTATTATAAATAGGTACACTGTAGCTGTCTTTAGATGCACCAGAAGAGGGTGTCAGATCTCATTACGGGTGATTGTGAGCCAACCATGTGGTTGCTAGGATTTGAACTCATGACCTTCAGAAGAACAGTCGGTGCTATTACCTGCTGAGCCATCTTGCAGTGGTGGTTTTACCTGTGCTCACAGACTTGTCTGCAGTCCTGGGAGGTTAGCTCTCTCCCAGTGCTATTTGAGTATGGAGACCTGTGGCAGAGGATCCAACATCTTTTTTTCTATATGAGATTTCTATATAATGTATATCATGTATCTTTCATGTCTTCTAGAACTTTGACATTGTTCCTCAATTGGCGTTCCCAATTGTAGCCCATAGTTGCGAGGTTCCAGAAGGTCTCCAACATCACATCTTCATAGAGACTCTTCTGGGAAGGGCCCAGCATATTACACTCTTCCCCAGTGAAGTTCACATGGACATCATCAAAAGTCACATGTCTTGATTTCAGACCTTCCCTGAGGTTCCCTCACAGTACCCAACAGCAGAGCTCAGAGCAAGACACAGAGAATCATTCAAGCCTAAACAGCCACAGTGAACTTGCTAATAGACTGAAAGCATCTTCAATAAATGGTGCTGGTTGAACTGGCTATCTGTATGTAGAAAAATAAAAATAGATCCATATTTGTCACCTTGCACAAAGCTCAAGTCCAAATGGGTCAAGGACCTCAATATAAAAAGAGATAAACTGAATCTAACAAAAGAGAAAGTGGGAAAGACCCTTGAATTTATTGACACAGGAGGAAATTTCCTAAACAGAACTCCAATGGCCCAAGCTCCAATGGAACAAGAGTTGATAAGTGGGATCTCATTAAACTGGAAAGGCTAGTTCTTCTGCAAGAAAAAGGATGTAGTCAGTAGGACAAATAGGCAACCTACAGATTGGGAAAGAAATTTTCACTAACCCCATATCTGATAGAGAGCTAATATCCAAAATATATAAAGAAGTTAACCACCAAAAAACCAAACAACTCAATCAAAAAAATGGAATATAGAACTAAACAGAGAATTCACAACAGAAGAATTAAATGGCTGGGAAACATTTAAAGAAATTTTGAAAATCCTTAGTGTTTAGAGAAATGCAAATCAAAACAACCCTGAGATTCGATCTTACGCAAATCAAAATGGCAAAGATCAGAACCTCAGGTGACAGCACATGTTGGTGAATATGTGGAGAAAGAGGAAACTTCTCCATTGCTGGAGGCATTGCAAACTGGTGCAACCATTCTGGAAATCAATCTGGAGGTTCCTCAGAAAACTGGAAATAGATCTACTTAAAGATCCAGCTATACCACTCATGGGAATATACCCAAAAGTTGTCCTACCATGATACAGGAGCACTAGTTCCACTATGTTCATAGAGGCCTTGTTTGTGACAGCCAGAAACTGGAAACAACTTAGATGTCCCACATGAGAATAATGGATACAGGTTATACAATTCAATTACACAATGGAATTCAGCTATTAAGAAAGAGGACCTCCGAATTGATGCTTTCTTATATCCATTGTATGTTTGGATTTTTTTGTCAAAGATCAAATAAGTGCTCAAAGGATGTAGTTTTATTTCTGGGTCTTCAATTTTATTCCATTGATCACATCTGTCTCTATACCAATACAATGCAGTTCTTATGATTATTGCTATGTAGTAAAGCTTAAGGTCAGGGTGGTGCTTCCCCTAGCTGTTCTTTTATTGTTAAGAATTGTTTTTGCTATTCTTTTTTGTTTGTTTATTTGTTTGTTTTTTGCCTTTCCAGATGAATTTGAGAATTGCCTTTTCCATGTCTTTGAATAATTGTGTGGGGATTTTGATGAGTATTGCCTTGAATCTATAGATTGCCTTTGGTAGATTTGGTTTCCTCACTCAGGAAGATATTTTCTAATTCCATTCATTTGCCTGTGAATTTCATAAAGTCATTGTTTTAATAACTGAATAGAACTCTATTATATAAATGTACCACATTTTCTGTATTCAGTCTTCTGTTGAGGGACATCTGGGTTCTTTCCTGCTTCTGGCTATTTTAAATGAGGCTGTTATGAACATAGTGGAGCACGTGTCCTTGTTAAATGTTGGAGCATCTTTTGGGTGTATGCCAAGGAATGGTATGCCAATACTATGTCTAATTTTCTCAGGAACTGCCAGATTGATTTCCAGAGTGGTTGTACTAGCTTGTAATCCCAACAATGAAGGAATGTTCCTCTTTTTCCACATATCAACAACATCTGCTGTCACCTGAGTTTTTCATCCTAGCTATTTTTACTGGTGTGAGGTGGAATCTCAGGGTTGTTTTGATTTCCATCTCCTGGATGACTAAGGATGTTGGAATATTTCTTTAAGTGTTTCTCAGTCATTTGAGATTCTTTAGTTGAGAATTCTCTATTTAGCCCTGTACTCCTTTTTAATAGGATAATTTGGTTCTCTGGAGTCTGCCTTCTTGAGGTCTTTGTATATTTTGGATATTAGTCCTCTATTGGATATAGGGTTGGGAAATATCTTTTCCCAATCTGTGGGTTGTAGTTTTATCCTGTTGATATTGTCATTGCTTTACAGAAGCTTTTCAATTTTCTGAGGTTCCATTTGTCAATTGTTGATATTAAATCATAAGCCATTGGTATTCTGTTAAGAAAGTTTTCCCCTGTGCTCAAGTGTTCAATACTTTCCCCCACTTTCCCTTCTATTAGATTCAGTGTATCAGGTTTTATGTATAGGCCTTTGATCCACTTAGACGAGCTTTGTACAAGGAGCTAGGTATGTATCAATTTGCATTCTTCTACATGCAGACCTTCAGTAGAACCAATACAATTTGTTGAAAATGCTGTCTTTTTTCCATTGAATGGTTTTAGCTTCTTTATCCAAGGTCAAGCGGCCATAGGTTTGTGGATACATTCTTCTGGGTCTTCAATTCTATACCATTGATTTACTTGCCTGTTTCTGTACCAATGCCATGCAGTTTTATCACTATTGCTCTAAAGCATAGTTTGAGGTCAGGGATGGTATGTGGATGAGGTGGATGAGTGGTTAAAGCAGTGGACTGCTGACTGTTTTATAGTATTACCAGCTGAAGAACATTTTATCTAAGGATGCTATCATTTAATCGTCTCCGTTTGAATCATCTCCTTCCTTCTTCTGTTTCCTTTCAGACTCATTTCATTTGTCTTTGACCCCTACCTTCAGTCTATTTCAACTCACAAATGAATTCCACATATTCCATTGGTAAATGTATTAGGTTTTTTTTTAAAGTGCTACATGTCAAAATTATGTAAAGTTAAACTTTTATACATTATATGGGAATGTCTATTTTATTCAAAGATCAAAAGGGAGACACATGGAAAACTGTATCACTAAATTCACATGTTTGATACTGCTCTTACAAACATGTATAAAGGAAGGACTGTAAAATTAGAGCACAGTGAAGGCTGAGGTTTTGTCTTAGGACATCTGCAATATGTGGCATAGAAGGTTTCATCAACAGAAGTATTTAAGTCATAGATATGAAAAAACTGTACAATTTCTTTTCATTTTCTCCCTCAAAAGTCTAGTGATTCATACCATTTATTAGTTATTAACATTGGTTAGACAATATCTGTTATATTACATATTTATGCTTTATTATTATATTTTGTTTAGTACATTTTAATATATAAATAGGAGTTTTCCCAAAATATAAATTGAATTGCTTATACAAGAGACAGCAAATGTCAAGTTTTAGAGGGTGTGTTGATATGATACTATAAAGGTATTGCACAATGATATCCCAGTCATGATTTTTATATGAAGTCTGATTTCTAATTTAAACTCACTTCTATTTAAAAACATTGCAATAGCTTCTTCACAGTGAAACCCACTATCAATAGAGAAAACACAAGTACAGAGTGGGTAGAATTATCAGAATTTTCAAAACAATGTAAAGGTTTAATACCAAAATCTCACAAGACTGTAATTAGAACATATTGTATGAGAAAATAATCTACTTTTTAACAAAAGAAGAAATGTAAATGAAAATTAAGTCTAATATGTACAGAGTAAATATTTGTAAATATTTATTAAATTAAAAAATAGTGCTTAGGAACATATGCTTGGACAATAAAAATGCAAGTCACTAGAAAAATGAAAACAATGACAGCTATTGAAAATGGAATCATCAATGGGAGGAGAAGCCCTTGGTCTTGTGAAGGTTCTACACCCCAGTGTAGGGGAATGCCAGGGCCAGGAAGCAGGACCAGGTGGGTTGGTGAGGAGGGGCATCGGGGAGGGAGCAGGGTTTTTTTTCCAGAGGGGAAACTGGGAAAGAGGATATCGTTTGAAATGTAAATAAAGAAAAATCTAATAAAAAAGAAAAAAAATAGCAGAGGATGGCCAAGTCTGTCATCAATGGGCGGAGAGGACCTTGGCCCTGTGAAGGTTCTATGCCCCAGTGTAGGAGAATGCCAGAGCCAGGAAGTGGGAGAGTGTGCAGTGGTGAGCGGGGAGGTGGGGAGTGAAAAGAGGATTGTTTTAGTTTTGGGGTTTTTTATTATATTTTTTCTTATTTTCTTTTCTTTTTCTTTTTTCTTTTGGAGGGGAACCTGGGAAAGGATATAATGTAAATAAAGAAAACATCTAATAAAAAAAATGAAAAAAAAAGAAAAAAGAAAAGAAAAGAAAATGGAAACAGTTATATCTGAGTACTATTTAAGTTAAACCAAAAGTTTTTTTGTTTGTTAGTTTGTTGTAGTGTTCCTTCCAGTTCTGTTATTCAATTATTCCATGACTGTGCAGTTTTCATGGTAAAGAATTTTTGAAGAAATTCATGTTTTCAAACAATCAACAGAAAATCTGCACCATGGACCAACTTGTCACACACGGTTATCAAAGACTAGTAAGGGCAGGTTAAAAGGATTCAGATTGTCTTAAAGATACTCACTGTTCAAGAATAATGGAACCATTTGAAGCTTTAATAGCCAAAGTAATTTCAACGGGCTGAAATTTTGATATGTCAGAGTATATAAATTATTAAGAATTTTTTATAAAAGATTTAGACTTCACTGTTCTCAAAATTAGTAAATGAAAATGAAGAAGCAAACATCTATACTTGCTTTGTCAATTTTACTTCTCAATAATAAAAAATGAGAGTATTCTAAGTATACTTATTAGAAGAAGTTAATTTATAATATGAGCATTTATAACCTGAAAGATAATTAATGGATTTTATATCAAATTATTCAATATCAGATGTCTCCTCAGGATTTCCAAAACAAAAGCAAAAACATAATTCTGATCAAAAATGGATTAAGCTGAAAATCTTCAGATCCTACAGGAAACAGTAATGTATGGAAAAGTTTACTGCTAAGTTTTTGGCAAAATTCAGCTTACTGAAAACTGTAAGCTTAGGGCTCAGGAGCTAAATTAAATGGAAGAGAGAGTTGGGAGTTGGAACATGTAGGTAAAGAATTCAAAAGTCAAAGGTAAAAAAAAATGGTGTAAAACTATATCACAATGTTTAGGGACATATTGATGAACAATAAAAGTAGATACTACCATGAAATAGAATACAGTAGCTGCTTTAGGAGAAGGTAGCAGTGATGACAGAGATATGGTACATAGAAAGATTGTGGTAGAACTGGCAAGTTCTTGGAGGTAGTATTAAATGTGTTCAGTTTTCTGGATGAAATAAGTTTATTTTGTGTGTTTTCTATAAAAAAAGTAAAGAAAAACTCAGAATCAATTGATGAATGGAGCCATCTCTTCTCAAAAGAACAAATACAGGTGGCCAGTGAGTATTTAAAACATAATTCAGTATCACTATCAACATTCTAATATAATAAAAAACTAGTTTGCAATACTAATGCATCTAAATCAGAATGACTACTGTGAAAAAAATTGTCAACAAATCATGATAAGAATGTGTGGAAAGAATCACATTTATTGGCCCCTGGTGGAATTACCAATTACCAATTTAAAAACAAAATTTCCATATGAACCAGTCAAAATCCTTATAGTCATATATCCTAAAGATTCCATCTACTACCACAGACATACCTGTACATTTTTATTTTCTGCTGCTTCAATCATGAAAACAAGGAAATGAAACACCCTTGATATTTATCAACATATGAGGGCATATAGAAATATGATTCAGTGAAATTCTCTTTTGGTACAAGGCAAATGAAATTATGTAATATGTAGAAATATGGGTTTCTGAAAATTATTATAAAAAGCATGTGCTACAAATTAAGAAATACAATAATTATACATTCTTGTATTAAAATCCTAAAGTCTAACATATGCATATAAAAAAGGTGGCATATATGGTTAAAGACAAAAACAAAAAACAAAAACCATGAAAAAAGTCCAAGAGAGAGTGAAAAATGATGATGAGAAAGGAGGGGAAACGCAAAAAGACACAGGAGCCAGGAATAAGAAAATAAGAATGAAAAATATTGCAAATAGAATCAAGGCTAGCAAAAGCATAAGAGAGATGAGGAAGATTTGACTAATAATTTGAATATATAGGAAATAATAATTTCCTAGACAATTTCAATCATTAATAAAGAATATTTCCCTCATTAATATAAGTTATAAAATTAAAATCTAAACTATGAGGACTTAAATGGCATATAATATGGAATTGGTTTAATAGAAGAATAATTTAATCAAATTCTCTATGGTAACATTTCTATAGATTTTTTTAAAAATGGAATTGATGGCCAATTTTTGTAAGAACACAGAAGTAATGAACAATAGATTTTTTATTACTTACTGAATACTGCAGTGGAACAGAATATCTAACATACTAAAATAGTTACTTAAATCATGTTTTCTTCCATAGATTTTCAGGCATTTGAAAATTATCTGCAATTTTTTTCATCTAAAAGTCATATTGTAGAGTAATAAAAATAACAGATTTGTTTATGTGCTCATTACCCTGTACAAGGATTCATTGTTTCCATATATGAACACCATTTTTTTTACTCTAACATCACTACTTCTATATATCAGTATTGTGCCTATCCTCTTGCTTATTTTCACAATAGTATTCAATATTATTTACAACTTTAATTCAAAATGGTTTTCTCTGTTACTTATCAAAACTGCCTTCTACAAATCAGTTCACTGTGTTGCTTAGAGTCCTATAAAACCATGTCATTTCAACAAGAATAATGTCAATGAATCAACAATTTGGTTCTTATCTTTGAAACTTTGTGTCATTTTTCATAGAATAGTCATTAACCACATGAAAGTTCTAAGTTCAAAAATATAATTTTTATTTTACTTAAACTAGCAACATGACAAACACTTTAGTTGTAATATTTCCATGTCTCTAGATTTCAAATTTACAAAGGAGCTATATCCATCTTCTCTCTACATATCAAAGTGTATAATTAGTACATCCTGTTTCATGCTTGAAATAAAGCTCCAAGCCCACACAATATGTCAAATATTGAATTCAATATTCTCCTACATAATTACATTTTTTTCACTATTCCACAGGTCTAAATGAAATCTGAATATTTTATGAAAATCACAGATTTATAACTTATTCACTCCTGAAAACTTATATTGCTTTCATTTCTCCTATTTATTAATGCATCATTAAAAATAATCTCAACTTTTCAGTATTATGTTTTCTGCTTTTCTACTAAGTCAAACTACTTATCTTCCCTTAGTTAAGTATCTGCTTTGTTACTTTTCCCTGAACTTTTCCAACAATAGCCACAAAAGTTGTCTCTGGGTACTAATATTCTTCTTAAAATAATGTAATGTCTTTTAATTACTTATAAGGATAAAATAGTAAGTATCATTAATTGTTTTTGTTATCTCCTCTCTTTTTCTCTTTATCATGTAGCAAATCGTTTCTTATTCACTGTGCATTTGGAATTTTTTAATTCTGCAAAGCTTAATGCCTCTCTACCAGTTGTTGTCTCAAAACTCCTTCATTCTTTGATATATAATACCCATCCTTTTTTAGATATTAAATTTTTCTTCCCAGAGGTAACATGCTTTGAATTTACTTACTATTCTCTCTCTCTCTCCCTCTCTTTCTCTCTCATTCCCACTTACTACTGTATAGCTTTACGTCACAAAGAGATAAGAATTATATTTTATACTAATTTCTACATTTAAATGTTTTATATTTGATACAATAAACTACAGAGATTCATACTTAGAACATAAGATGTTAGGTAATTAATTATTACTACTTATTAAGCAGTCACTTACTTTGATGAGTACTCAAATATAAAACAAGACTTTCCAAACATCTTCTGTTGACTCTGTTAAATTTAAATACTTTGAAAAAAATCCAAGATTTAAGTGTTCCCCCATTTCTAGACTCTTTCTGTTTTAAAGAGGAAATTTGAGTTTATGAATTAATGAACATGTACAGAGCAAAGAAACTTTTATGTTGCAGGCTAATGTACAGTATAGCATACAAATTTAAACAGCAGTTTGACAGTGTGTCCATTTAAGGAAATTACACTAATAAGTTCACTCCAGAGACCTAGCAGCTCCACAAAAATGTGAGTAAGACAAGACAGCTCTACTTATCAGCTATGATACCTGACATAATTCATATGATCAAGTCAATCCACATTCTAGTTTTGAGAGGGAATATTTCATTAAATCTCACTCCTAAATGATGAACTACAAAAATCAATGGTTTTGAAGAATGGAGAATTCAGTTTTCTTCAAGTATGTGAGTCCAGTTATTATGACCAGACACCAGTAGATGACTCCAAATGCAGGAATATATGAACAGCAGAAACTGGAGTCAAATGGTACCAAATAAAAATAGCACATGGAATTGTCGGTTGTAGGGTTGTGGTTTTTGATATGGGAGGAACTAAGATGAGTTGGACATGAATAAAACCAAAATACATTGTAGAAATGTTCAAAGAATTAATAAAAAGAGTTTTAGCAAAATTTGATGAATGCATCATCTTACTGATTTTACAAACAGCATTTTCAAGTAAGTTAAATGTTGCCAGCCTTAGTTTCATGCTGTGAAATTGATTGAAGGAGTTGCTTTCATGAATGTACAATGTGGAAGATTTGATCATAATCTTAGAGCCACATGAGCTAGCAAAGCACCTTCCAGCATAATATGCTTATCACTCGTTTGGGTCTTTATCTTTTGTTTATATCTTTTAAAAATAGCTAAACATTATGAAAAATGAGGAAATACATTTATAGCAGAGTCAATGTGTCTTTCCCATTATTTATTTCTTGTCCCAAAGAACCCTGAAGGCTCTTAGCACTATTGATTCTTACTCTTAAACAGTGTCTTATCTCATAAACTTTGAGATACCAAAAGTTTAGATACTCAATCTGTCTTGAATTTCAATTCCTTTCATAAGTTTTTTTTTTTTTTTTTACTTTAGAGAGAGAACTGTTGCATAAAATATTAACAAATGAACCGGCATGCTTCCCGCACTACCTCCAGTGGTCTGGCTGGCCATGCACTGGTGGGAAATGGCTAACCTGTTTTATCTCGTGGAGACTTTGATTCAGAACTCTACAATCTCTCCACCCAGCTTGCTAGGTTCCTCCTGTTGGGTCACTACCATGCCAGCACCATGCTTCAAACCCCTCCACAGCCTTTGTGCACATCTGGCAAACCTACATTTTGCTAACATACCTTTCTCTCTTGAACCCAGTCAAACCACTGTGTGAGGTAAAATGCCAGACAGACTTAGTTCAGAAACAAGGAAAGTTCAATCACTGGGCATGACAACTAAACTCTTAATCTTGTAAGCCTTACTAGATATAAATCCTTCCGTGGTGAATCTTGATGGATGCACCATTGAAACCAGGAGACACTCATAGCTACATCTTGTCCTCATGTTTCTCCTGCTTCATCTCTTCGCCTCTCCAATCCAGAAGTTCCTCTCACTCTCCCATTGATTGGCTCATTTACTCATTAGGGATTTGGTTCCCAAGAACAGCACCAAGTCCATCCACAACAGAAAGCAGTGTGAAATCTTACTTCTGTTTCCACTGCTGATAATTACTTTCCATCCAGAATTCTTGAAAAAATTGCAGCCTTAACTCAATCAGGAATTTTAGTTTTCTAATTCATAAAATTTGGAAATAATTAATATTTTTATCTTTTATTTCCAAAGTATATAACTTCTGGTAGGGGAAAGCCATTCACTAATATATTGTTGTTCCCTATAAAAATATAATTTATACCTTAGAGCATAAATCTAAATGTACAGTGTAAACATTTTAATATTGATATTCATATATGAATGTACATATGAATATAAGTATTGTAGTTTATCCACACTCTTATGAAAACACAGTTATCTAGACATTCTTTTCAGTTTCATCTTTAAGTTTTATCAGTTAGAAAATAATATCAGTTGTAAAATAATGTCTGACTTAGGATATGCTGTTTGAATTATTTACTGTAACATAAGAGTGCAATATTTAGAAATCAATTTTATAAAGTCATTTAAAATGACCTTAAGATATCATTAGCTTCTGAAAACTAACAATTCCTGATTGAAGTTGGCAAAGGAGGCCAATTTTACTGAATCTAAATAGAAAAGTAAATTTAAGAACAGAACAAACACATAGTGACTAACCAATGTTTGATTTAAAACTTCAGGAAATTTCTTTTTAATTCTGTATTTCACTTTGTCTGTTTTAAATAAAGAAGGGAATTTATTTGTACTATCTTTTGATTATAGTGTGATAGACAGAGTTACAATTCTGTAACTCACATTCACACCTTGTCAAAGGAATTATGCATTCAGTATAGGAAAGCCGTTATCTTTCTTTCATTTTTCTTTCATTTGTTTGTTGCCTATTCCTATAGAATTTCTGAGAATTATGGCATTCTGTTACTCAGTGCTCTTTTAAATAAATAAAATAAAATTTAAGTGGGTAAATTTTAATTTTACATGGAAGATGGCTTAGTTAGAAAGAAGGCTTGATGTAAAAACATGAACCAATGCCTTCCTTCGCCTGCATATGCATAAAATGTCAGATATGGACACACTTGCAGTAACTCAGCACTGGTGACTCAGTTAGATGAGAATAATTTTATTATTAGATATTATAATATAATTGCATCATTTTCACCTTCCCTTTCTTCCATCCCAACACCCCAATATAACCACTCTTGCTCTCTTTCGATTGCTTGGTCTCCTAAATATTCTTAAACACAGCCTACTCAGTCTACACCGTGCCACTTGTATGTCTCCATGTATGTATAATAATGTCACTTGTGTGTCTCCATGTATGTATAATAATGTCACTTGTGTGTCTCCATGTATGTATAATAGTGTCACTTGTGTGTCTCCATGTATGTATAATAGTGTCACTTGTGTGTCTCCATGTATGTATAATAATGTCACTTGTGTGTCTCCATGTATGTATAATAATGTCACTTGTGTGTCTCCATGTATGTATAGATGCAGAAAGGGAGGTCTTAGATCAGATCACACTGACCTGTGATTGTTTCCACTTTAGGTTGATGAGCAATTCTTAGACTTTGGCCAAGTCCTTGCTTTCAAAAATTGTTTTCCTCTTTCTCATCTGGGGATACCTCAGAATTCCTATAGGAATTTCACAAGTCCTCATACAGTCAGATATCTGATATCATTTACATTGAGCTAATCCACTGCAAGTATTCTGCAAGGTTGAATTTAAGAAATAGAAGAAAAACTTAGCTCTTCTTCACAAACAAACACACACACACACACACACACACGCACACACACACACACACACCACATGCCTATACCTTTAGTTTTGACTACATGTTGAGGGACATCATATTTCTTGTTATGAGCTGTATTTATATTTTTGTTGTTGAAATATTTTTATTTTTTGTTATTTTACTTATCTACATGCCAGTCAATGTCAAGCTTCCCTGTCCCCCTCCCAGAGTTCTTAATTCCATTGATAATCCCCCTTGCCTCCAAAAGGGTGCTCCCCTGTCATGCTATCAGGCCTTCCCCTTCCATGGGTCCTCAAGTCACTCCAGGATTAAGCAAATCTTCTCCCACTAAGGCCTGACCAGGCAGACCTCTGCTATATTTGTGCCAGGGACCTCCGACCAACCCATGTATGATCCTGGAACCTCCGACCAACCCATGTATGATCCTGGTAGGTGGTTCAGCCTCTGGACACTACCTGGAGTCAGAGTAAGTAGAGACTGCTGGCCTTCATATGGGGTTGCTCTTCCCTTCACTTTCTTCAATCCTTCCCCTGATTCAACCATAGACATCCCCCACTTCAGTCCAATGGTTGGGTGTAAGTATCTGCTTCTATTTCAGTCACCTGCTGGTAGGGCTTCTCAGAGGACAACCATACAAGGCTCCCATCTGTAAACAAACCATAGCATCAGTAGTAGTGTCAGGCCTTGGTGCCCTTCCATGAGATAGATCCCAAGTTGAGCTGGTCACCAGACCACCTTTCTTTCAGACTCTTCTCTATTTTTGTCCCTGCAGTTCTTTGACACAGGAACAGTTCTGGGTCAGAGGTTTTGGCTGTAGATTAGTAATGCTGTCGAAACCATAAGGTTGACTCTTTTGTGGAATCTGTGTATATAAAGAAATATCCTGGTTGCTACTCAGTCAGGGATGCAAGATTCTCTCAGCTATGCTCTCTGACTTCTCTACCCATTACATCCCTCCACCTGGTTCTTATCTCCTCTGCTAGGACTTGTCTGAATGCCCACAGCACCTTACCTCTGCAGATGGAATTCCTTTTGGTATTGATGAGGAAGGGCCTCCAACTGTCTTGCAAGTTCCTGTTCTCTCAGACATGTGGCCTTTTGCTTACTTCCTCTCTCTTGAGACTTTCCCTGACATCTTGAAAGCAATATTTCAATTTGGAGACAATGTTTCAATTCTAAGGAAACTTCCATAAAACACATGTATAAGTCCAATTACTTTCTTGTCCACCTTACACAAACACATACACCCCATACGGTACACCATACATACAACACAAGCACACACATGTACACACACATGCATGCACATGTGCGCACACACACACACACACACACACACACACACACACATACATACGCTTGTGATTCAGTCCTGCCACTTATCATTATTTTGAAGAAAAAAGAATCAACATTGTATATGGGAACATTGAAATAGCACATAAACTTAATAAACATGTGTCATTTATAGTTACAGTTTACAGTTTATTTTCCTCTTCTCAAATGATATATGGGGAAAAACTACCATTGAGGCACTCACCTGTAATTGTAGGAGGTTCACACAGCAGGATCACTAGGAATTGAAGACCATCCTGACATACATAATGAGTTGCTAGTCAGTCTGGGTTATAAACCGAGACACATTCTACAAAACCAAAAACAACAAATAGCTGAAAATATTGTACAAAATAGTACAAATATTTTCACTTAATACACGTGCATCTTCAATGGATACACATTTTTTAACTAGGACCAAACATTGCTGTTCCTTCAGGATGAAAGAACTCTGTGGTTCTTTACCTCCCTTTGCTTATTTGTGCTATTATTTTCGGTGTAAGTAATATGCCTACTTAGAAAGGTAATAAAATTGAAGCATGTGTGTGTATATATATGTTGTATACACAAACAGGCCCTCCCTACACAAATACATTGACCCTGTGCTCTAGAATAATCTTTTCTCTGTTTTCTACTCTCAAAGCATGTTTTAGTTACAAAAACAAAACAAAACAAAACAAAAGGTAGACTCTTGAATCTATTGATTTCATCCATACTATTACCCTCAAAACTCCCTGAGTTACAAAGTCAACGTAATTCTTCCATCTTATAAGAACTAGGAACTATTTGCCGTTAATAGCAAATATATTTGTCTTACTTTAGTCTCAGGTTCATTTATTATCTTTTACTCTAGAATTAATCTTTCTTAACTCTTTTTCATGTAGTATATGCACATATGTATACTATTATATAGTTCTGGTTTTATGAGACATGTTCTCACTTTGTCTCCATAGCTACCTGAGGCTCACTGTGTATCCTAGACTTGCTTTGAGTGCACGGCTTCAGCCTCATACTGCCAAAGTACTGGGCACCCTGTTCAACTATATAACATATACTGAACTGAAATTTATGAATTAGTATTTCAGCTAACAAAATAGGACCTCAACTGTGCCTAGCTCCTATTTAACAATAGAACAAATGTGAATTCTTTGTTTCCATACAATAAAGGGTTGACATTAACATTTGTACAGAGCTGTGTGAAAATGAAGTACTGAGCATGTAAGATAATATTTTGCTCCTATCAAGTGAGTAAATGACAAAAAATAAAGCATATCCCTGTATACTACTGGTAAGAACAGCTTTGGTTTGGCAAATGAAAACATCTAATAAAAATGAAAAGGTGAATTTTGAAAATAATTATTTGAGAAAATATAAACCTTTAACAATTATTAGAATAAAGAAATTAAGCAAAGAAATTTTAGCTTTAGTGTGTCTCTTTGCCTTGTACCTTGTCATAATTCTAATACTAGGAAGTAATATATAAAATAAAATGATCACCAGTAAAATATAGGCAGGTACATATTGATGCTAATAGTTAATACATTGCTGTATTTATACACATTGGAGAAGATATCTTTCTTTTTTATTTTTTATTTTTTTATTTTTTTGAGACAGGGTTTCTCTGTATAGCCCTGGCTGTCCTGGGACTCACTCTGTAGACCAGGCTGGCCTCAAACTCAGAAATCCACCTGCCTCTGCCTCCCAAGTGCTGGGATTAAAGGCGTGCGCCACCACCGCCCGGCGAAGATATCTTTCTTAAAATGTAAAAGTTAAAACCATAAGTAAAGTGAAGTGTTTGTAATTCCATATTTTCATAAACAAAATACTTATTCTGACTGCATAAAGCATTTGAAATGTGCATTAAGAAATCATTTCTATGGAATAATTCATAGTTTATATGATTTTTCTTATAACAATCGGAATGTAATGAAATGAACTCATGAATAAAGTTAAATATAATAAGCAAACCTGATAAAATTTTGAATTGTATATCTGACAATTCTGCTAAACTATTGTACTAAAATGAAACAGAAAGTATAAAGTTAATTTTAAGACTGAAATGACCTGATAAAGTTTTGAATTTTTCTGATTTAACAAATTTTTGAGAGTGTCATAGACAAATTAGATGATACTGAGTAATGTAAATAATGATGAATGAAAATGTTTTTACTTTGTATATTTGCAACTATATTGTGTTGATTAAAATCTGTGTTCCCTTAACTTCAAGAAGCATTCATGCCGATGTCTATAGCAGTACTACTCTTCACAATAGCTTAGTAAATGACCCAACATGGATATCTCACAACAAAGGCTGGGTCAAGAAAGAATAGCAGATACGTACAGTAAATTGTTTTCAAACAAAAAGAACACATTTATTTTATCTTCAGGAAAATATATCTAAGCACAGAAAATTACATTATGCAAATTATGCTAATTTTAAAGGCAATTATTTTGTCATTTGCAGTACATAGATTTTAAATAGGTTCAAACGATTGTATGTATATGTTACATAAACATACTAATAAAAAGGTCTAGGAAGATAAGAATATCAAGGTGGAATATAAAGTGTATGAGGAGAAAATAAAATACATATTTGTATAAGATGCCTGTATGTGACAGAATACCATATACAACGAAACAAACATAGAAATTAAGCAGAAGTGAAATTTAAAAATTAACTTTTCCATAGAAGATGTGCAATCTCTGGAGATTGTTGTGGTCACAAGATTCCACCCGTCGTCTTCAAAATCCATGGTCCATTCTCACAGAGACAATGCATTCTTGATGGAACCTAAATGATCTGCTCTTCAGATGTTTAGGATAATACCATCCGATTACTAATAAATTTTTTTATTTTTGTCATACAAATTATATGCTTAATTCAGTTCTTTTCATACAAGCTCCTAGCTTAACTGCTCCAGTCCAAGAACTTTAAAATAAGCACTGTCAGTACCTGAAACTCTCAGATCTATACATGTTTTACATTTTCAATGTAAGTTTTTATGATAGATGCTATCTTACTCATTGTAAGTAAGTAGATGTGAGGATTAAAAAGGATATGCAGTTTTCCTACATCAACAAGATTTCATAGTGATATGGTATAGGCTATGATTGTAATGGTAGAATATAATTTGACTATTATAATGTGCAAAATGAAATTATCTTTAAAAACAAAAATCTGAGAAAGAACATAAACTATTACTTCTTTAGTTTATCACTCCATGGAAAAAGTACATATCTAGAGATTTTGAAGAGAGAGAATTTTTTTTGTTTTTTGTTTTTTATTCTTATAAAAAAAGAAGGAATGTTTAACTATTTTGGTCTAGTTTGCTACATTTAATATATACACTAATTTAGTTTTTAAAATGTGTTTTATGAGACAATTCTTTGTCAGGCTTGCTTTGAGCTTACCATTCACTCTCAAGTTATGGAGTCCTGGAGCTGTCACCACATCCATCTGTTTGGGTAGTTTGCTAAGACCATACAACTCTGCTGTTAATAGCTTGAAATGGATCATGTTCCATACTTAATTTACATTTCCTAATGTATATATTTTTAATTTTCTAAATATACAAAGTACTTCTACTAAATATACATTGCTAATTACTAACTTAAATAAAAGAAATTGTGTTAAGAAGTATAGGAAAATAACAATTTTAGAGATATGAGTCCTGGACTTAATTGATATCATAATTATCATAATTAGCCCAGTAGAAATGCTCCAAATTAACAATTGAACCATTTCTTTTCCTAAAGTATTTTGTAATTTTTGGCATATAAAAAGATTCCACTATATAAAGTGATTCATTAATTCCCCCAAATACCATAGCTCCCCAACTAAATATCTTAGCCCTCTTTATAAAACAATGCTGTGAACTGTTTAAACTGCAAGATTTTAATGTAATAGGTGCTAAATTGATCAATGTCATATCTCTTTGTCCTGACTTCCCTGAATTCAATTTGTTATCAAAGTAAAAGTATTCTTACTATTATGTTTTATCAGAATAGTGATGAGAAACACATGATCCATGATCCATGCTATTATGTATACATCTTACAGATACAAATATGTTTACATGTAATATACTTCAATGCATTTACATCTAAGGGCTGTTTGATGGGAACAATGATGTTCATGACAAACTACATATTTTGAGTGTTTGTGTTGGTTCATTTATACTGCTAATTGTTTTGGAGTTGCCTGATCATAAATCAAATCATTTGTCTTTGTTGTTTGGGTGTCACTATCTTTTATATGCAGTCAGTGTCCTAAGTGGTATAATGCATTATTGAATAGGTACTAAAAATAGTTTTCTTTGATCTTTGTATTTGTTACAACAGGTTCCTAGTATGCTCTTATATTCCAGTAAAAGTAATTTTCCAATTTAATTATTTATTGATTCTAGAATAATAGTAATTTAGGCAATTATACTCAGACATATAATTCCAATCCTGAGAAATTAATACAAGCTGCTATTACTCTGTATTATATTAATTAATATTATATTATATGTATGAATACTATATACCTTTGAAGCTATTTTATTAATTTTTGTATAATTGTTTTGCAAACTGTCCCCTGGAGAAGTGTAACTTCATTTATCACACGTGTTTCATGGTCATGTTGTCACATAAATTACTTATATATTTAAGTAGTGTTTTAACAAGTAGCATATTTTTCTACTATAAGGTAAAAACTTCATAAGGACAGTAATCATTTCAGAAATGCATTATTTTTATAACATCACCCATAATATTCCCCCTATATTATTATACAATTACAGAATCAAATCTACCTTTGATTATTAATGCAAACTTTAGTAGATCAGTTCATCTCAAATGAATTTTTAAGAGAATATCCAGGGCCGTCTGAGTTACAAAGCAAATGATTGGTAACATCAATATTTTCATACCTTAAACACACATGGCACATTTATTGTAGTATACCTTGGAATAAAAACTCTGGACAGTTCAGTCAGGCATTTAAAATATTCCTGAAAACCTCCGATTCTGTATGTATAATGTCTCATGAGACATATGTATCCTCAAAGACTGTTTTTAAATTAAATGCTATCTAATTGGAAGTTCTTACTTTATTGTACAAGTCCATGATCTGAGATGTCCTGCTAGAAATATACAAACTAACAACCTGTCAGCACCAGTCTAAACACCTGCAAATCAAATATCTTGGAAAGGATGTTTTTGGCATGTCCTCTGGCTGATTTATGGTCAACACTGGTGGCTGGTACTGATATGAATGAGCCTAAGTATGTGACACTCGATACATAAAAGAAGGAAGTTTCCACATCCAAAAACAGTCTAAGAAATATAAAAACTAATTTGTTCACAACTTACTTAATATTAACTTTTATGTTTTTGTCGTTGTCACTAAACTTAACTCCATAATGCTTAAAAAAAATGTGATGTACATGATCTCTCTCTCTTTGTCTCTGTTTCTGATTCTCTCTCTAACACACACACACACACACACACACATCCGCACAGTGGTAAATTTGAAATTTTTACTATGAATGCAAAGCAAATATAAGAAAGAATATTCATATATGTATTTAGAAAACTGGAACTAATGAGACACTTCAGCTATATCTACATAATATATTTCTTACATTGGATTACATACTGTGAAGGCAAATAAGTTCTATTTCAAGTAAGTTAAAAATCATTCAGACAATGGCTTAATTATAAATGTTATCTTGAGTTTAACAATGTTAACATTCAACCAACTTTATCAAAGATTATTGCTTTCAATGTAGGCCACGTGTATCATGCCATCAGACAGCCAGAAGAACTATAATAACTGGTAAGGTTGAGCAGTAGCTCAGACACTGAGAATCTCAAATCTCAGAGATTTGAGAGGGCAGTAAGTAGTTGTGCAGTTAGCTTCCTACCTGTCTTTGTATCTGCTATGGAACACATAACCACAGCCCTCCACTGAGTGGTCCATGGGCAGCCAATCATGTAATTTGCGTCTGGACTCTTTCCCCATGCAAATGGATCATCACTAACACCTCAACTCCAGCCAATAGAAAAAATCTAATATCTAAATCCTACCTACTTCTCAAGGATTATATAGTCCTTGTTCACATGGAAGAAAGCACAAAACTTACTTTACTGAAGATCTTCTGAATGTGGCTGTATTTATTGTGATGTAAAATCTGCAGGAAAGTCCTGTCTCCTGATGCATTTACTACTGGATATTGGACCCAGTTGCCTGGATATGGTCATACCACTGCTGTCTCTGACATTGATGCTGGTTCCGCTGCTGCTGCTGCTGCTGCCACCACCTTTGCTGAGGAGAGGCTCAGGACCCTGACTACCTTCCTTGAGCAGGTTGCCCAAACTTTTTTGCTTCTTTTCTAGGAGCTGTAACACTCCCAGTATTACAGGCCATACTAGAGATCCCTGGAACCTATTTGCACCAGGGTACTCTTCACTTTTCTGGGTTTGTTCTAGTGTGCAAAGGTGTCTGACACTCCACAGGGAAGCAAGCAGACTGCATAAGACAATTCAATATACAAAAGTTTTATTCAGTTAAAATAGTTATATCAAAAAGTCTTATGTGAACAAAGTATTATCTAATATTAGGAGCTAATTTAATAAAAATAGATTAACTATCAAAAGCTCCTTAAAAATTGTATTATATTACAAATTTTAAGTTAATTTTAGATAAGGGAAAGAAAAATAGCATTACACAGTTATGGAAAAATATTAGTTTCAAACATATTGAATGCAAAGAAGAAGAAAAAGAAAAGAAGGAGGAGGAGGTAGAGAAGGAAGAGGGGGAATAGGAGGCATAAGAGGAGGAGGAAGAGAAGAAGGTGGAGGAGAAAGAATACAAGGAGGAAGAAGTAAATGTAATTAAAAGTCCCATATTTGTTCATCTTTACCTTTAGAAGAGGCATGTGATGCTTGACTCCATGAGCCCTATAGACCAACTTACCATAAATTCATAAAATACATGGGTCCTGGCTTCTTTCAGAGGACAACATTATCTTGGACCAAATAATTTTCATTACTTTGGCTTTGTTTATGTGTTATTTATACATATAAATAAATGATAAAATTGGATTGCATTTTGTGATGAGAGTGATCCATTATCTCCTCTTCTTTATATAAATAGAAGATTTATTGACCTTAAGTGATGGCATGTAGAATTAGGTATTAAATAAAGATTTGCTGTGACTCCCACATTAAGTTGACTGATTATACCCATCAGGGAAAATAGTTCTAAGGGCATCTCTGCTAAATTAATCAAAGACTCTGAAACCTTCTCGTGCTTTGGAATACTCATAATAAACTTTCTGAATTAACTAATTCTGAAAAAGTAGGGCTTTTTTAACCTACACTAGATGTACATATAGATTAAAGGAAACAAATATAGCATTATTTGCCAAATATAAGTAGATTTCGCTTAAGTTCATTGGCTTAATTTATGCTTTACATTTTTCATTAGAGCTTACTTATTTATGTATTTTGTGACAATGGCACAAAATACAGTGCTTGGAGGTCACAAGCAACTTGTAGGAATCTTTTAATTTTCCCATAGCCAGGAGACTGAATTTAAGTCATTACACTTTGTGATAGACGCTTTCACCAGAGAAAGATCTCTTGGGGTCTTGATATTTAATTATAACAAAATGGAAAAACATCCAAACAATCTTTTGTTGATGAATTTAAAATATCCTCTAGAGTTATACTATTTTCTCTATGGATGATTAAAAGTCATTTTAATGCTTGTCTGGTTTCAGAAGAAATTGAATAGATGGATGGGGTAGCATCAGATAAACTCTTTGTAGTAAGAGATGAATGGGACAGATGTCTGAAAAAACCTCAGCCCTTGGGAAATTGTCTAAATACTAGTAAGCCCTTGAAGCAAGTAAAAGTTATTGATTGTGAGTTTGTAACAAATACACGAATGTTTTTACTAAACTCTCCTGATCTAGAATTACATACATGAATTATGTAGATACTCGCTCTTGGGCTTATACCCAAAAGATGCTCTACCATGCCACAGGTGCACATATGTAATTATGTTCACAGCAGCCTGATTTTTGATAGCCAGAAGCTGGAAACAACCAGATGTCCCTCCTTGGAAAAAATGGATAAATGGAATACTATTTAGCTATCATGAGTTTGCAGGCAAATGAATGGAACTAGAAAATATCCTGAGTGATGTAACTCAGACCCAAAAGGACATACATAGTATATACTCATTAATAAGTGGTTATTAGCCCAAAACGTACAGAATACTCAGTATACGATCAACAGAACTAGAGAAAGTTAACAAGCCAAAGGGCCAAAGTAAAGGTGCTTAAATCCTAGTTGGGAGGGAAAAGAAAGCAATCACTGGGGTGAGGAACAGGGGTGCACAGAGAGTGGGAGGAACCTTGTTGCAAGAGGGGAGGGAGGAGAATAAAAGGGGAACATGATCAGGTATTGGGGCAGAGAACAGGACTTAAGTCCTGAGAGCCAGAAGAATAAAAACAGGCAACCTAAGGAGGTGGGGTACCAGAATGTACCAGAGACTTGGTAGATGAGAGCATTTTAAGACACAGAGAGGGATTTTAGATGAAATACCCAACAGTGGCAAAATTGAACTTGTAGAGTCTACCTCTAGTAGAGAGACAGGGAATCAAGTGGAGGGATGGGGTTGCCATCCCACAGTCAAAAACTCTGACCCAGCATTTTTCCTGTCTAAAAGAACTACAGAGACAAAAATGGAGAAGAGATTTGAGATAAAGGAGGTCCAGTGACCAGCCCTACTTGGGATTGAGGTTAAGGGGAGACTCCAACAAGGCCTGACCCTATTACTGATGCTATGGTGTGCTTACAGAAATGAACCTCCAAGAGGCCCAACAAGCAGATGACTGAGACAGAAGCAGATACTCACTCCCAACCCATGGACCGGAGACAGGGTGCCTGTGGTTGAAATAGGAAGAAGCTGGAAGAAGTTGAGGAGAGTGACCCCATAGGAAAACCAGCAGTCTTAACTTAACCTGGACCTCTGAGATCTCTCAGACACTTAGCCAGCAACCAGGCAGGATATACGAGCTGGTCTGTGTTTTGGACACACAGAGCAGAGGAATGCCTGGGCTGGCCTCAGTGAGAGGAGGTGTGCCTAACACTTGAGAGACTTGAGGCTCCAAGGAGTGGGGAGGCATGGCTGGGTGGGTGGGTGGCTTCTTTGGAGCCACCGGAGAAGGAATGGGATGAGAAGAGCAGACCTGAAGAAAAATTATGACTGGACTTTTTAAAAAACGATTAACGATGATTAATAAAAGAAAAAAGAAATTAAAAAATTAACCTCTTCTGTCAAGATTTTGGTGCCTGTGCTGTCCGTATGTAATCTTGAGATACGACAGAACAACCTGGGAAGAGGGAACTTCAACCGAGAAGGTGCGCCCACCAGCTTTGTCTACTGACAAGCCTGTTATATTGATTGAAGACTGATATGGAAAGACACAGTTATATGTAGGTAGCATCATCTGGTCAGATGTTTCTGAGTTCTACAACGAAGCAGGCTGAACAATCCATTTAGCAGTAGTGTTTCATACCCTCTACATTGGCTTCTGCTTCCAGTGTCCAGGACAAGTTCCAGTACTAAATTCAGTCAGGAATGGTGTGATGACTGGAGAGTTTTAAGATGAAATAAATTTCTCCCCCAACTCCCTACTTTGCTTTTGGTTATAACATTTCATCATACCAATGTAAAATAATGAAGGCAACAACTGTTAACACTGAGTAGACTATTGCTGTGACAGACCTAACAAAGTATTAAAGAAGATATTGGAAAGTTTTTGGAACTCTGAGCTAAAAATGGTTCAGGGCTTAATGAGCTATCATGAGAACTTTGAAGATAATGCAGAGAGGAATGAAGATGGTGGAATCCTGGCTTAAGGAAATGCCAGGGGGATTTTTTTTTTTAAAGAAATACCTTTAAAAAAACTATCAAGGCCATTTACATGGCACTTAGATTTAGGAAACACTAATAGAAAATCTTTCATTTGCTTTGGCGATCAATACCAACCATCTGGGGCAAAAGAATCAGCTGTAGTTAAAAGGAGATCAGTGTCATTGCTGTGCAATCTGAGACGAAGGGTATGGGCATTGAGGTGATGTAGTCAGTGGGCCTCTCGAGCCTGAGCAAGGGGGTCCACAGGAGTGGAGATGGCAGCCCCTAGGAGAGGTATGCGGGTAGCAAGATCTACTCGAGCATTTTCGGTCAGGGGTTCGGGGAGATCTGAGTGTGCACGAATGTGGCCAAGAAAGAAGGGCTGGGAGCGTC
>NW_022196891.1:8272104-8273118 GCF_008632895.1 Mastomys coucha
AGACCGTGGGGATGGGAACTGAGTCATCTGTCTCACTTTCATTCTCATTATCAAGTTCAAGGTCGCTATCAGACTGTTCTGCCTCCGAATCAGAGTGTTCATGAGTAGGAGGGGAGTCTTTGCGTGTGGACCGCAGAGGTGCAGAGGAAGAAGGAAGGCAAGAAGGGGTACAACAAGGAGCAGAGGCTGGGGCAGATGGGCGTGTCTCGGACCAAGTGACAGGCAGTTGAGGCAGACGAGGACTAGAGCCAGGAGCGGGCTCTCCAGTAGTCTGAGAACGAGTGACAGGAAAAGTCAAGTGGACTGAGGGGTGCTGTGAGAGACAGGGATGAGCATTACAGGAGGAAGAGCAGAGAGTTGAAAGGTGAGAAAAGCGTTCTTGGAGTTGAAGAATCGTCAGTTCCTGGATTTGGGAGATGAGGCGAGTCTTAATGTCTAAGAAAGAAGGTGGAAGGGCAGAGGCGATGTCAGGAGGCAGGGAGGGGCAGAGGAACAGGGTTAGAGGAGGCCAATCTTCAGAATGATAACGGGCCGCTTCCTCCTCAAGGACCGCAGCATCGCCAGGGTCGAGCGGTTCGGGAACTTCAAGGAAGGCAGCTGGGACAGAGGGAGAAGAGGTGGGTTTTATGGGCGCCGACAGTTGGCAGAAGACTGGAGCACAGAGGTTTAGAAAGGCCCTTCTCTGCAGCGGAGAAAGGGTCATTATAGGGAGGAGGATGATGACAAGGGGAAGGAACCAGAGGGACCTGTGAGGGGAGAGGTGGATAGAGGGGAGCAGCTGCAGCAGGCAAGGGCAGAATCTGACAGTCCTCCTGTGGCATATCAATGAGAGTAAAGGAAATAGAGGCCTGAGATGGAGAGCGAGAGGGCGGACAGGAAGGGGGACTGGACCCAGGCCAGGACTGTGAGAGACAGAATTCTGCAACTGAGAGGAGCTGACATTTCTCCGAATTGGAATCAGCGCCCTCAAGAATGTCTCGGATGAGACCCCAAAATGTAAAGATCGTTGCCGTG
>NW_022196891.1:8273974-8303416 GCF_008632895.1 Mastomys coucha
TGCCCACCTGGCCAGAATCCCTTGTCCCGCGGAACAGGGACCCCGTGAGAAATCCCAGTCCGTGGCACTTGAAGTCTTTGTAAGAGCGGTAAGACAACTGAATGAAATCATGAGAATAGAAATTGGAAAAGAAAAGTCAAGGAATGTTTATTTGCAAATTATATGATAGTATAAGCATAAGATACCTGGAAATTTCCACTAGGAAAATTCTTCAACTAAAAAAACACTTTACCAAGGTATCTGGATGAAAATTAAGTCACAGTAATTAGTAGTCCTCCCACATATAAATAAACAAGAAAAAATCAGGGATATAACACTTTTCACAATAGATTCTAATAATATAAAGTATCTTGAGATAACTCCAACCAAATAATGATTAAAAACTTCAAGACACTGAAGAAATAAATTGAATAAGATATCATAAGAAGGAAAGATGAAGCCACAGATTTATTCCACAAGAAATTCATGATTAAGAAGTTGTAGAAAAATATAATACTTCTACCATGCACACTAGAGGTTGAAATATTGAAGAGCAAAGGAAGAAGTCAGAGAATTTTCTAGGAAAGTTAACAATACCTTGACATAAGTAAATCTTAACAACATTGGGAGTGCATAAATCTATATAGTATTGAAGTCCTAAGTTGATAATGTACAATATAGCACACATTTACTTTTCTCTTGGAATTTTTGTTTAAGTATACATGGAAAGATCACAAAATATCAACAATAACTTTTCACTATGCATAGAATATCTTAATTTTCTCTATATTCTAGTTGTATATTTGGTTATTTTACTCTCATTATATGATTATTATGTTATTCAACTAGAATGTGAGAAAATAATTTATTTTCTACCACTTATATTTCAGCAGCAATTTTTAAATAGTGCTTAAATACTTAGCTTCTTTCTTTTCTAATAATAATTCACATAAATATTCTCTGTTTTCTTACATTTAAATAATCAAAAGTAAACCAATATAAGGAGTATATTTGAACCAAAATGTGACTTGGCATTAATGTGTCTGATAAAAGAAAGACAGGCAGCAGGTAGCTCTCAAAACAAAGATGTATTTAATGAACTCATTTATCTCCTGTCATTGTCATGAGGTATCTTTTGGTGGCAAAACAACTGCCTTCTATAATTAACAGCTGAGGGATATGTTATGAGTTGACAAATGGTATTAGATCCTTCCAAATACCTCTTAATCGTTGTATATGGCTGCTTAATGGAATTGTTTCACTCTAAGCTTATTAATTTCTTAATATCTTCGACTGAATAGAAAAAAGAACTGATGAATATATTGTCTGTTATTTGAACTAAATATTACACTCAGCTATAGAGACTAAGGTAGTGTTATTTAAGCAGTTATCCACCTGTTCTTGCTTGGTACTTCTGGGTTAAGTAATTTACAAAATGAATAATTAAGTAATGGAAAATATTGGGGTGATAGATGAAACAAAAATAACCATTAACAATTAATAATAATTGATATTAATCAAGGAATTTCAGTGGTATGCAACTATAAGTTTTAATATTTTAATCATGTAATAACAAATAAAGTAACATATTCCGCATCTTAAATTTATATATACAAGTTTTCTTGAAAATCTTGAAATAAATTAAACATAAGTTCTATAAAACTTGTTACAAAAATGTACTTATTTTAATACATTAGTTGGAGATAAAAATTACATAATGTGAATTTTTTAATATTATCTGCATATAGATGTTTGTTTCTTGATGAATTCTTAACAAATACCTACTTCACGTGTACGTCATCTTTTTTTATGCATGCTTTTCTTTTTTTATTACATGTTTTCTTTATTTACATTTCAAATGATATCTTCATTCCAAGTTTCCCCTATGAAAGAAAAACAAAAAAACAAAACAAAAAAAAACCTTGTTCACCACACCTCCCCTTCCCATCCTGACCAACCTACCCTATCCCACTTTCTGACCTGGTATTCCTCTATAATGGGGCATAAGTCTTTCACTGGATCAAGGACCTCTCCTGCAATTGATGACCAACTAGGCCAACATCCTCTGCTACATGTGCAGCTGGAGCCATGAGTAGAACCATGTGTACTCTTTGGTTAGTGGTTTAGTCCCTGGGAATTCTAAGGATACTAATTCGTTCATATTGTTGTTTGTCCTAAGGGGCTGCAAACCCTTCACCTCCTAGGGTCCTTTCTCTAGCTCCTTCAATGGGAACCCTGTGCTCAGTTCAATGTATTACTGTGAGCCTCCACTTCTGTATTAGTCAGGCACTGTCAGAGATTCTCAGGGGACAGCTATATCAAATTCCTGTCAGCCAGCACTTGCTGGCATGCACAATAGTGTCTGGGTTTGGTGATTGCATATGGGAAGGATTCCCAGGTAGAGCAGTCTCTGCATGGTCCTTCCTTCAGTTTCTGCTCCATACTTTATCTCTGCAACTCCTTTGATGGGTATTTTCCCCCCTTCTAAGAAGGAATGAAGTATCCAGACATTGGTCTTCCTTCTCTTAATTTCTTGTGGTTTGTGGATTATATTTTGGGTATTCTGAGCTTCCGGGCTAATATACACTTATCAGTGAATGCAGACCATGTGTGTTCTTCTGTGATTGGGTTACCTCACTCAGGATGATACTTTCTAGTTCCTTCCATTTTCCTAAGAATTTCATGAATTCATTGTTTTTAATAGCTGAGTAGTACTCTATTGTGTAAATGTACCACATTTTCTATATCCATTACTCCATTGAGGGACAACTGGGTTGTTTCCAGTTTCTGTCTATTGTAAATAAGGCTACTATGAACATAGTGGAGCATGTGTCCTTCTTACATGTTGGAGCATCTTCTGGGTATATGCCCAGGAATGGTATAGCTGGGTCCTCAGGTAGTACTATGCCGAATTTCTTGTGGAAATGCTGAACTGATTTCCAGAGTGATTTGTACCAGTTTGCAATCCCACCAGCAATAAAGAAGTGTTCTTCTTTCTCCACAACCTTGCCAGCATCTGCTATAACCTGAGTTTTTGATATTAGCCATTCTGACTGGTGTGAGGTGGAATCTAGGGTTGTTTTGATTTGCAATTCCCTTTGATGATTAAAGATGGTGAATATTTCTTTAGGTGCTTCTCAGCCATTCTGTATTCCTCAGTTGAGAATTCTTTGTTTAGCTTTGTATCCCATTTTTAATAGGGTTATTTGGTTCTCTGGAGTCTTACTTCTTGAGTTCTTTGTATACATTGGATATTAGCCTTCTATTGGATCTAGTATTGATAAAGATATTTTCTGAATCTGTTGGTTACCGTTTTGTCATATTGACAATTTCATTTGCCTTACAGAATCTTTGTAATTCTATGAGGTCCCATGTAGAGCATAAACTATAGGTGTTCTATTCAGGAAAATCCCCCCCCCCCCCGTGCCCATCTGTTTGAGGCTCTTTCCCACTTTCGTGTCTATTGGTTTTATTGTGTCTGGTTTTATGTGGCAGTCCTTGATTCACTTGGACTTGAGCTTTATACAAGGACATAGGAATGGATTGATTTACATTCATCTACTTTCTATATGCTAACCGCAAGTTGAGCCAGCATCATTTGTTGAAAATGCTGCCTTTTTTTCCACTGGATTGTTTTAGTTTCTTTGTCATAGAACAAGTGACCATAGGTGTGTGGGTTCATTTCTGGGTCTTCAATTGTATTTCATTGATCCACCTGCCTGTCACTGAATCAAACCATGCAGTTTTTAATCACAATTGCTCTGTAGTACAGCTTAAGATCAGGGATGGTGATTCTACCAGAGGTTCTTTTATTTTTGAGAATAGTTTTCTCTATCCTAGGTTTTTTGTTATTCCAATGAATATGCAAATTGCTCTTTCAAAGTCTGTTAAGAATTGAGTTGGAATTTTGATAGGGATTGCATTGAATCTGTAGATTGCTTTCCACAAGATGGCCATTTTTACTATATTAATCCTTCTAATCCATGAGCATAGGAGATCTTTCCATCATCTGAGATCTTCTTTGATTTCCTTCTTCAGAAACTTGAAGTACTTGACATATAGATCTTTCACTTGCTTAGTTAGAGTCACACCAAGGTGTTTTATATTATCTGTGACTATTGTGAAAGATGTTGTTTCCTAATTTCTTTCTCAGCCTGTTTATCCTTTGTGTAGAGGAAGGCCACTGATTTGAATTAGTTAATTTTATATCCAGCTATTGCGCTGAAGTTGTTTATCAGGTTGAGGTGTTTCCTGGTGAAATTTTGGGGTCACTTAACTATAATATCATATAATCACCAAATAGTTATAATTTTATGTCTTCCTTTCCAATTTGTATCCCTTTGATCTTCTATTTGTAGTCTAATTGCTCAGGCTAGGACTTCAAGTACAATATTGAATATACCTATATTCAATAGGTAGGGAGACAGTGGGCAGCCTTGCCTAGTCCCTGATTTCAAGTGGGATTGCTTCAATTTTCCCTCCATTTAGTTTGATGTTGGCTACTGATTTGCTGTATATTTCTTTCACTATGTTTAGGTATGGGCCTTGAATTCCTGATCCTTCCAAGACTATTATCATGAAGTGTGGTTGAATTTTTCAAATGCTTTGTCAGCATCTAATGAGATGATCATATAGTTTTTTTTCTTTGAGTTTGTTTATATAGTGGATACATTGATGAATTTCCATATATTGAACCACCCCTGAATCCCTGGGATGAAGCCTACTTGATCATGATGGATGATCTTTTTGATATGTTCTTGGATTTGGTTCTCGAATTTGCTTCTTTTTGTTCTAGAACTTTCAGATGTGCTGTCAAATTGCTGGTGTATGTTCTCTCCAGTTTCTTTTTGGAGGTACTCAGAACTATGGGTTTTCCTCATAGGACTTCTTTCATTGTGTCCCATAATTTGGGGTATGTTATGGCTTCATTTTCATTAAAATGTCTATAATTTCTTTCTTTATCTCTACCTTGACCAAGTTATCATTGAGTAGAGTATTGTTAATCTTCCACGTGTATGTGGGCATTCTATTGTTTATGTTGTTATTGAGAAGCAGCCTTAGTCCGTTGTTATCTGATAGTATGCAAGGAATTCATCCAAACTTCTTATATCTGTTGAGGCCTGTTTTGTGACCGGTTTTATGATCAATTTTCATAAAAGTACCATGAGGTGCTGAGAAGAAGTTATATCCTTTTGTTTTAGGATAAAATATTCTATAGATATCTGTTAAAACCATTTTTTTTCATAATTTCTGTTAGTCTCAATTTGTCCTTCTTTAGTTTCCTTCCATGATCTGTCCATTGCAGAGTGAGGTGTTGAAGTCTCCCACTATTATTGTGTGCTGTGAAATGTGTGCTTTGAACTTTAGTAAGGTTTCTTTTATGAATGTAGATGCCCTTGCATTTGGAGCATAGAGGTACAGAAGTGAGACTTCATCTTGGTAGATTTTAGTTTTGATGAGTATCAAGTGTTCCTCCTTACTCCTTATCATTTTTGATCACTTTAGGTTGAAAGTCGATTTCATTTGATATTAGAATGGCTACCCCAGCTTGTTTCTTGGGACCGTTTGCTTGGAGAATTGTTTTCTAGACTTTTATTCTGAGGGAGTGTCTGTCTTTGTCACTGAGGTAGATTTCCTGTATGCAACAGAAATGTTGGGTCTTGTTTACATATCCAGTCTGATGGTCTATGTCTTTTTATTGGAGAATTGAGTCCATTGATATTAATAGATATTAATGAAAAGTAACTGTTGCTTCCTGTTATTTTTGTTGTTAGAGTTGGAATTCTGTTCATGTGGCTGTCTTCTTTTAGTTTTGTTGAAAGATTACTTTCTTGCTTTTTCTTGGATGTAGTTTCCTTCCTTGTGTTGGAGTTTTTTATTTATTATCCTTTGAAGGGCTTGATTTTTGAAAAGATGTGTGTAAATTTGTTTTTTTCATAGAATACCTTGCTGTATTTTGCTGGGTATATTAGCCTGTACTGGCATTTGTGTTCTCTTAGGGTCTTTATGGCACCAACCCAGAATCTACTGGCTTTCATAGTCTCTGGCGAGAAGCCTTGTGTAATTCTGATAGGTCTGCCTTTATACGTTAGTTGACCTTTTTCCCTTACTGGTTTTAATATTCTTTCTTTGTTTTGAGCATTTAGTGTTTTGATTATTATGTGAAAGAAGGAATTTCTTCTCTGGTCCAAACTATTTTGAGTTCTGTAGGCTTCTTGTATGTTCATAGGCATCACTTTCTTTAGGTTGGGAAGTTTTCTTCTATAATTTTGTTGAAGATATTTATTGGCCTATTACATTGGGAGTCTTCACTCTCTTCTATAACTATTATCCTTAAATTTGATCTTTTCATTGTGTCCTGGATTTCCTGGATGTTTTGGGTTAGGATCCTTTTGCATTTTGCATTTTCTTTGACTGTTGTGTCAGTGTTTTCTATGGTATCTTCTGCCACTGAGATTCTCTCTTCTATTTCTTGTATTCTGTTAGTGTCCTTGAATCTATAGCTCCTGACTTCTTTCCTAGGTTTTCTATCTCCAGAGCTGTCTGTCTTTTTGATTGCTTGATTGTTTCTACTTCCATGTTTAGATCCTGGATGGTTTTGTTCTATTCCTTCACCTGTTTGGTTGTGCTTTCCTGTAATTCTTTAAGGGATTGTGTGTTTCCTCTTTAAGAGCTTCTCCTTGTTTACTCATGTTCTCCTGTAATTCTTTAAGGTATTTTTGTGTTTCCGACTTAAGAGCTTGTACCTGTTTACCTGTGTTCTCCTGTATTTAAGGCATTTATTTATGTCCTTCTTAAATTCCTCTATCAGCATCATGAATTATGATTTTAGATCCAAATCTTGCTTTTCCAGTGTTTTGGGGTATCCAGGACTGGCTGTGGTGGGAGTACTGGGTTCTGGGGATGCTATGTAGTCTTGGTTTCTGTTGGTAAGATTCTTTCATTTGCTTTTCGGGATCTGTTGATCTCTGGTTTTAGATGTTATTGCTGTTTCTGGCTGGAGTTTGTTCCTCCTGTGGGTCTGTAAGCCTGTGTCAGCACTCCTGGGCGATCATCTCTCCCCTGGTAAGAACTGTGCACTGAGGGCTGTGGATTAGCCATGGATGAATGCTGATGGATGAATGAATGACCCTGTCTCAGCTGCTCTACAGTTTCTGTGGCATGTGCCTCCTGCTTGGTCTCACCTCAGAAAGTCACCAGAGTGAAAATCTACTTCACCTTTTTTTTAATCTCAGCTAATTTTGAGAAGCAGAATCAGGAAGAATACAATTACAAGATTAGCCTATAAAATTTAACAACTAATTAATAATAATTAACATTTAATAATAATAAATTGTTCAAATGGGAAAATGAAAGAAATGGAAAAGTAGAGGACACAGAGAAAAATACAAAAGAAGATTCATACTACAAGCTCTTGTATCAGTAATTTATACAAAGAGAAGTCACAGTGGTGTTTTGTTCATCTATACCTCTGAAAACAGCATAAGTTTTGTTAATCAACTAAGAAAATCATTATCATAGGACATTGTGAATGAGTAAAGCAGTAAATTAATGCTAGGTTTTATAAATTAAAGCTTAAAAGTCATAAATGTTACTTGTTATATACAACATCCAAGAAGATAAAAACAGAGATGGTCTTGTAGAAATTTTTCCCTAAGTTAAATATGAGCATCTTCGGCTATCCGGTTTGCTTGTCTATTTCTCAATCACTTTTGATTGGTCATTTTCTATTTTCTATTGGAGGCATTGCAGTGGTCCTAGATACTTCAACTGTACTTTTACATACAAATTACTTATTGCATGTAGAATTTGAATTAAATTTGTAGGTTCCTTGCATTTTCCACTCAACTTACCAGGCAAATATTTTCAGTTCAGCATCATATTTATTAATACTTCAGTAACCTCTATATAATATTTCAGAAACCTTTTGTATAATTCTTCTAATTATACAAAAGACATCCTAATATTGACCTTAGACATAATCTTAAAGTCATGAAGCATATAGACATTTGAACATGAATGTTCATTGCAATATTATATACAATACTGTGCAAGTAAATAATTTTTATTGTTATTAATGTTTGTTATTTTTATTTTTGTTTTTTTATTGTTTATTTTATTTATTTGCATTTCAAATGCTATCCACTTTCCAAGTTTCCCCTCTGCAAATCCCCTGTCTGATCCCCCATCCCCCTGTTTCTATAAAGGTGCTCTCCCACCTACCTGCCAACTCCTGCCTCACTGGCTTAGTATTCCCCAGCAATGGGGCATCAAGCCTTCACAAGACCAAGGGCCTCACCTCACATTGATAAGGTCATCCTCTGCTACCTATGCAGATGGAGGCATTGGTTTCTCTATGTGTACTTTTTGGTTGGTGGTTTAGTAGCTGGGAGCTCTGGGAGGTCTGATTGTTGATATAGTTGTTCTTCCTATGTGGTTACAAAACCCTTCAGCTCCTTCAATCCTTAACCTAAGTCTTCCGTTGGAGTCACTTTACTCAGTCTGATGGTCGGCTGTGAGCATCTACTTCTGTATTGGCCATGTTCTGACAGAGTCTCTCAGGAGAAAGCTATATTAGGCTCCTGTCAGCAAGCTCTTCTTGGCCTCAGCAATAGTGTCTGGGTTTTGTGGCTGCATATGGAACAGATCCCCAGGTGGGGCACTCTCTAGATGTCCTTTACTTTAGTCTCTGCTATATGCTTTGGCCCTGTATTTCCTTTAGACTGGAGAAATTCTGGATTAAAACATGGAGATATGTGGGTGGCCTCATCCCTCAACTGGGGTCCATGCCTAACCTCTGGATATGGTCTTGAAAGGTTCTCCCTCCCCTTTGTAAAAGGAGTTAAGAATGGATCAATTTCCAGTTTTTACATGATAAGCAAAATTTGAACTGACATATTTGTTGAAAGTGCTAAGGTCATCCCATGGGGTCCTGGGAGGCTTTTGCTTTCCTAGCGTCTGGGACTTTCTGGTTGCTACACCCATTTCCCGAACCCCCATTCCTAAACACCTCTGTTCAAATTCCTGACCCTCTCTACCTTTCCTCCATCTCCTCTCATACTTGATTCTTTCCCTCTCTTAACCCTCTCCTCTTCTCTTCCTCCCAAGTCCTTCTCACCCTCTACCTCCCATAATTATTTTGTTCGCCCTTCCCTTCTAAGTAGGACTGAAGCATCCTCAATTTGCTTTTCCTTCTTCTTGAGTTTCATATGGTCTGAGTTGTATCGTGGGTATTCTGAACTTTTTGCCTAATAGCCAATTATAAGTGAGTACATACCATGTGTCTTCATTTGTGACTGGGTTACCTCACTCAGGATGATATTTTCTCATTCCATCCATTTGTCTAAAAAATTCACGAATTCATTGTTTTTAATAGATGAATAGTACTCCATTGTGGAGACAAACCAAGACCACTTCTGATTATTGTTAAATATCTGTATACTTATTTAGTGTGCATGTGTGTGTCTCTGTGTGTCACAAAGAACATATGTCAATGAAAACCTCATATTTGATTAAGAAATCAAACTCAGGTCATCAGACATGGCAACAAGATCTTTTAACTGCTAAGCCAGCATGACCCAAGGTACTTTAATACAATTTACACTAGTAATATTTGAAGACTGTCTTGGAAGTACATATTTTCTTCTTTGATACAAGGAGAGATGATTAAAAATTACAAGAAAATATAATTTACCAAGTAAATATAAATGTAAATGTTAACCTGTAGTTTCAATGTTAAACTTCATCACTTAGGCAAGAACATTCATTGGAGAAAAAAAAAGATTCAGGCTTTTTGCAAACAACTAAGAGAAAAGAAATACACATTAGTCACTGTATCCTGCCTCCCCAATAAAATATCAAACACAATCATTTAGATTAAATGAAAGGCTGTGCAAAGCCAAAGCTAAGAAGGACACACACACACACACACACAGACACACACACACACAGACACACACACACATGCACACACACACACACATCCACACACATGCACACACAGACACATACACACAGACACACACACACACACATTTTACTCTATCAATAAGCTGACACTGAAAAAAAAAATATGAGTGATTAGCAAAGATGAATCCAGGAAGCTGATGAAGGGTAAACTTACAAGTCTCAAAAACTACAAACACAGAAAAACTTTTACCAACAATGTTTCATTCAGGCCATTTTTCTTCTCTGATTAGCAGTTTTATTTTTACATTTATATTCCTGTAAAATGCAACTGTGAGTAACATAATATATGTAACCTTGATGTCAATATGAGTAACATATTTATTACCAACATCTTTTGTGCTAATAACACACATGACCTACAATATGAACAGTATGGTAGATAATGTTCCTGTTCCACATGTTGAGTGGTTATAAAATAATAAGCTAAAACAAAGATCCTGCCTGAAACCAAAAGTCACGGAGCATCCTTTGAAAGCGTGATATTAAAACAAATGTCTTCTACAATGAGTTATCATAGATCATAAAATTTACAATCTAAAATAATATACTAATAAAACTCTACTGTGTTTAATAAAGCATATTACAAGCAATAAATGCCTTTGAGTCTCTTTTTAAAGTAAATTATACAGGTTGAGATATAATTATTTACTCTAAACTTAACATAGGCTACTGGGAATATAAATACTGTGTTATTAAACTCAACATGAATATACTTCCATAGACTTTTAATTAGAATTTTAAATGATGTGTAAATTATTATTCTATTTCCTATTAATTGAAATGTATTATGTTACACATTTCAGTTAACAGTTAAATATTTAATTAATAGTTAAAGATAACTAAGTAGTCTTTTCATGTATTTAGTTGTATTTCATATAATTATTTTTTACTTAAAACTGTAAAATTTTTTTCTTATCAGACAAAAACAGTATTTCTCCTGTTATTATTTATTTATTTATTTACAGGTAAAATGGTTTCAAAGATGGAACCCTTAGTTTTTCATGTCCTTGGTAAGTGCTGTACCACTAAGAAATGTTCTCCTATCTTTTTGAGAATTTTTATTTTAATAAGCGTTAAAGATTTTGTTTTAAAATAAGAAATCTACAAATTTTAATTACAATCTTGGAATACCACATAATGCTCAATACTATGTGTTCTTTGCCCCTATTCATTTTCTAGTTTCTTAATTATTTTTATCACTCATTTTTGTGAAAATATGACCAAGTTTTTATAGTTGTTATGTGTCCATCACAAATTTATGTAATTAAAGTACAATTGCAAACTAGATAAAGGGAAGCTGACTCATGCACTGAGTCTACATTCCAGTAAGAAAGAAAGAAATAGGAAGATAATCAGTAGCTCATATAGGAGGTTAAAGGAAGTGAGATACTAATAAATTTTCTCCTTATTTACTGTTTGAAGATATTGTAAATGCCTATGAGTTTTAAAATATTGTTAATTTATCCTCTGGGAATTTCACCTACTATGTTTTGATCATGTTCATTCCCCTAAACTTCCCCAAGGTTTTCCGTGCCTCCCTCCCTAAACAACTTTAAGATGTAGAACAGTTGGCTCGGTCGATAGCTCCATGGCTACCTACACGGTACCATGCTTGCAGCCATGATGTTAATGGACTAAAGTGTAAACCAGCTCCATTTAACATTTTTCCTTTATAAGAGTTGTTTTGGTCATTTGTCTCTTCTCAGTAGTGGAAACTAAACTAAGAATTAAGTTTGTAACAGGACAAGGGTATTGCTGTGATAGGATTGACCATGCTTTTTTTGTTTTGTTTTGTTTTGTTAGTTTGTTTTTTGTTTTTGTTTTTGTTTTTTTGGAGGAATATGGTTTTTGGAACTTTGGAAAACAGTAGAATGCTGTAAGTCATGTTTAATAAATCATTCTAGTAGGAACATGGAAGACAGTTGTATTGAACGTGATTTGAACTGTGGGGGTACTCAATAGGTTTTAGAAGAGACCAGTTTCAGTAGGGTGCCCAGTAATCATTCCTGTGATATTTTGATGAAGAATATGGCTGCGTTTTTCTTTTTTCCAAAGATCTACCTGAGGCAAAAGTGAAGAGATTTAGATGAATTGCATGGACAACAGAAGCCACAAAAATTCTAACATAGACTCTGTCCTATGGGTCATCCTTATGAAGAGAATTTTGATGAACCATAGCAAGTTTAGAAAGGAAAAGTATGAAACATGTGATTCAACGATAAGAGGTGCTCCAGGAAGTATATTGAAACTAAATCTTGTGGTTTAAGAATTTTAAGTGGAATTAAGGTAGTAGGGTTTTCAGGGCAAGATTCCACCCAGGTAAGCTTATTGCTTTTGCATTTGCATTTCTACTAAGGATGGTATATCTTGTTAGGTGTTATATGATCTGGTTATCTCACTTGGACATAGAGGATATGACTGTGTGTCAAGTCAATAAGGATGAATTTTAATGGTTAGTTTTGGTTTTCAACTTGGCTGTATCTGGAACGAACTACAATCTAGAACTTACAATAATCTTGTGAAAAGGAATTAAATGAAATATGTTGTCCTGGCATGGTGATACATTCCTTTAATCACAGGAGATAGAAGCAAGCTGGTCTCTAAGTTTAAGGCAAGCCTGTAGTAGAGCAACTTCCAGATGAACAAAAGCTTAGGTGTAGGTACAATGGTACATGCCTTTAATCACAGCACTCAAGAGACAGAGAGGCATACAGATCTCAGAGATAGTGTTCAGTCTACAGAAGAAGTTTCAGGACATCCAAGCATAGTTGGTGAAAGACCCCCAGAACTGGGGAGATCCTTACTCAAGTCTCGGGATGACGCGACCACCCAATGACTCACAAGAGACCGAACTTGCTGCAGTCACATGAGGTTTATTGGGGATACCAGTACCGGGGGTCGATCTTGTGACCTTGTCAGCCAGAGGACTTCGATCACGAGCATGAGGAGTAAGCGGTATTTAAAGGAAAAAACCACAAACTAGGGGGGTGAAGGGGTTACCAAGGAAACATAACAAGGGAACAATGGAAAATTCCAAAGGAACCCACTATCTAGTTGAGTCAGGTCACAAGGAAGTCATCCTGCATACTCATTTTCTAGAGGAATGTGGTTTGGTCAACGCTATCTTCTTAGTGGCTGACCGCTCCTAGGACTAATTAGATAACTTATATCCTGTTGTTTAGTCAATGCTATCTTTTTAATGACTGACCATTCCTAGGACTAATTAGATAACTTATATCCTGTTTCTTATCCTGGGCCCTAGCTGGAGAGGGCCTCAGTGACTTGAGCAGTCCACATTTCTGGCTCGATACAGAGACTTCCTAATGCATCTTCCATTAACATGTTTTTTCCCAAATTTCTAAGTCTCCCAGTCTTTCATTGGTGAAAGAATTTATTGAAAACAGAAAACTGGTGGAAATGTAATACAACAAGGGAGCCATGTTCCAACTCCAGCAAGCAACAGAACTTGAACACTTCAACCATGTGGCTCTGGCATTAGAGTGAAGAATAGAAGCAATTACTGGGACAATCCATGCTAGTTAACTGAAGCTAAGAAATCAGTGGTGATTAAGAAGGGTCCAGGATCCCTGAGATGAAATCTGAACGTATACTTGGAGAACACAATGAAGCTGTGCTCCAGAGATAACATGTAAGAATCATCTTGGTGGTCCTGGTTTTGATCCATGAAAAAGTTATTAAAAATCGCTTTTGTTTGGCATTGTGAGAGCTCATGTGAAAGGGAAAAGACCTTCACCAAAGTCTATGATTAAGGTGTAGCTTCAATGGTAGTTGAAGGGCCAAGACTGATGGCTCATGGAAAGAAGTTTATGTTTGGCAGTCTGAAGAGAGCCTATGAGAAGCTAATGTTGAAGCCTTGTTGCAGTAAAGACCCCAGCATATTTGAGATTCCAGTACCATGGGATGACCACCAAAACCAGCATCAGCAGTGGTTAGTGGAATTTAGGAGATAAACACAGAGTTACCAACCAATGTGGCCAAGAACTTATGGCAAATGGAAGAGGGAAAATACAAGAAAGTGTTCTTCTAGAATCTAAACAGACCCTGGATCCAAAGGTACCTACACCAGGAATGATGCTGGTATATTGCTGAGACAAGAGCTCAGGGGAGAACTTGGTATTTTACCGATCTAGAGATTTCTTCTTTATTAATAGTGACAATTAAATGAAATGTTAAATACAAACATATTAAGAAAGGCGTATTGGGGGGTAGGGGGGAAACCAAATTAGGGATAAGAGATTTGGGGCGTGACTGTATTTAGTCAAAGAGAGGAGAAGGATAATAAGGTGATAATAGGTCTTGCAATTAAAAAGAATAATTAATTTATTTCATGACAGAAGAAAGTAGTAAAAATGTAGCATAGTCCGTAGTTGGTACAAATGATAAAATTGAGAAGAAAAGAATGACAAAGAGTAAAAGAGTAAACTTATGCTACAACAGCATATGATTTAGTAGGAAAACGAAAAATGAATAACAGGTAATTTGTGGGGGATTGAATTTGAATACAAATTCCCTACCTCATTTTTATGAGCAAAATCACTTGGAGTAAAATAACATTTTGAGTCCCTGAAAACCAATGTTCAACCAAATATACTAGCATTTCTAAGACATTCACCAGAATAATTTCCATAATTTGTTTATCAAAGAAAAATTGAGTTCATCTTTCTCTCCATTTAACCAAAAATATTCTATTCATATTTTCAGTTCCTATACTTCTGTGTGACTTTTATGATTTTGATTTAAAAATGTAAGGGTTATTTTGATCAATCTTTTCTACAAAGACTAAACTTCTATTTGTCTTTTTCTGAAAAGTATTCCCAACATCAAAAACAATGATTTTAAGTTGAACTTAATTTAATATTCATTATCTAGCTCTTAGATGCATAATCTTATATATACATGACAATATCTAGAAAAGCAACAGGCTATCAAATTATTATATTTACAAGCATATAACTAATAGTTTTAACTTTTATTAAAGAACATATTCAACATCCTATCACTGTCAAAGTAAAAAGTCCTATTTAGCATAAATATTTAGTAATACACTGTGTAAGTAAATGTACTCTCAGGGAGAATATACATTTATAACAGCCAAACAATTTCCAACAATTTAAATTAACTATATCTACAAAAAACGTAATTGATGCTTAAAGGAATTTGCTAAATAGTACTTTTCTTTTCCACATTGCTAGTATGAATGTGATCATTTTTTATTAGATGTTTTCTTTATTTACAATATATCCTTTCCCAGGTTCCCCTCCAAAAAAGGGAAAAAATAAAATAAAATAAAAAAACTAAAACTAAAACAAACCCCTGTTCCCTCCCCCCTCCCTCTGCTCACCACCTCACCCCCTCCTGCAGGAGGAAATGTGTTCATTTTTTAAAGGCCCTGGTAATGATGATGTAAACCAAACCTCACTAGTGCTTGTATCTTTTCCAGAGAGCATACTGAATATCAAATTATAGGCTCCTGTCAGTGATAATCTTTATTGAGCACAGTAGAAATCATTATTTAAAATTCATCTTTCATAAACAAGAGGAAGTAGATAAACATTTGCCACACAAGCATAATTGGCTGAATTTGGGTCGCTCAAATTAATGGAAACTGCCAGGGGCAATAATTTGGTTCTGTATCTAGGGAATGATTGGTTGTACACCTGAAACTTGTTGGCCAGACAACCATGAAGATTAACTTCATATTCAGAGAAACACCATGTCTCAAAACATAACTATGGGCAGTAAGTGAGGAAAGATACCTTTAGGTAGACACGCAGAGAGAGAGAGAGAGAGAGAGAGAGAGAGAGACAGAGACAGAGACAGAGAGACATGCAACAAATATAACCCTGTAACATGGCAAATTACAAGTGTTCTGTTATATCCTTATATCCTTTTTGTTTTCTTGCTAAATTTTATGTCAGAAGTAATATGAATCCAGGAATAGTGGTGAATTACTGTCATTTCAGCAAATCACATGCTGAAGCTTTTGGCACGTCTTAAACAAAGGAAACAAACAAAAAAATAAAAATAAAGTGTCATTTTAAAACCTTAATATCCAGAAAATGAATGTTGCCTGGGTAGCATGTTCTTTGCTGAAATGATTTTTCTTTTTACATTTTAATTTTTGTCATTCCTTATGGCCAAATGTATATCTACTAGAAGAAAACATTTTTGGAGAAAATAAATTCATTTATTGACAAAGATATTGAATGTGAACCTTTTTACTTATGAAAGTGGAGGCATTCCTGGACAAACCACTGCCTTCTGAATAATTGCCTAGAAATATCTAAGCTTGGCACACACAAAAAGATACTCATCCTTTTATCTTTACACTCATCATCAATGTTGAGTTTGATAAGCTCCTTTTTATAGCCACGGAGGCATGCTGCTAACATTCACCTATGTGACATTCCTTACCTCATGCTGGTTAATCAGTTGAGTCAGGGCCCAGCTTGATTCTCTGCATTCTTTGATTTACTGAGATCATTAATCTTATGCCAACTAAGTCAAAGCATTTCCAAAGTCTGTGAAACAGCATGGTTTTTCAGCCTCAATCAGAAATACTTCTGCTATTTCAGTGCATTCACCACGAGAAAAATTATCTTACAGAGCTGTGTTTGTGCCACTTTGATTCAATGTTCATTTTTAATCAGTGCTGAGTTATATATCATGCAACACTCATCCGTAAGGAGAAGTTGTATTTATTCTCCTTTGTCCTTTTCTTTTTCACCTTTATTTTCCATTTATACACCAAAAGAACATAATAACTCTACCATTGTTTAATAAATGCAACATTCTGTATCTTGTATCATGAATATTTAAATACATACTAAGACAGATGTAGAGGCTCACAGCCATCCATTGAACTGAGTACAGGGTCCTCAATGAAGGAGTTAGAGAAAGGACCTATGGAGCTGAGGGGTTTGCAGCCCCTTAGGACGAACAACAATATGAACTAACTAGTACCCTCAGAGCTCCCAAGGTCTCAACCACCAACCAAGGACTGCACATGGAGGGGTCTGATTGTTCTGGCAGCATGTGTATAGTAGAGGATTGCAAATTCGATCATCAATAGAGGACCTTGGCCCTGTGAAGGTTCTGTGCCCCAGTGTAGGGGAATGGCAAGGCCAATAAGTGTGAGAGGGTGGAGTGGCAGGCATGGGGAGGGGGGAGGCAACAGGGGTTTGTTTTTGTTGTTTTTGTTTTTTTTCTTTGTTTTTGGAGGGGAAACTGGGAAAGGAGAAATTTACATGTAAATAAAGAAAATATCTAATAAAAAATATAAAAAAATTATATGTAATCTATATGCACTTGGATCATGACATGAAAATATACAAACATTTATCTTACAAATGCAAATGTCAGCACATCCAAATATATTACAGGATATTTGAACCTGTTTCCAGTTAGGGTGTGGACATTAACACACTCCTGTAATCCCATGGGCTGGAATACAGACACACCCTTAGTACTCACCTTTATTCCCAAACAATGAAGTTTCAGTTAGTTTGTAGAAGGAAGCACCCATGTTATAAAGTGATATTTTATTGTGTAGCAGACAATCTGATAAATCAGAGAAAGATATGACTAAATAGGATATGCCCAACTCTCATAACAAGAGAGGGGAAAGAGAAACTACTTAAGGGATAGATGGACAGTATAGGAGAAAGAGAATACAGTACACGAATACAACAGTGTTCATGGAAAACAGTAGAGTTGAGAGGGAGAATAGAGCAGCATAAAGAGAAAGAAAGAAACCATTTTACCAGGAGAATTTTACAGAGGGAGATTGAAGATTGAACAAGCTAGATACAGGCAAAGACAGAATGAGCAAGAAAATCAAAAAGAGTCAAAATATAAACACAATGCTTTGAAGTTTAATCCTCATTCCTTAACCATTTTATAATTCTTTCATTTATTACATGTAGTGGCTATTCCTGGTTGTCAACTTGACTATATCTGAAATGAACTACAATCCAGAATTAGAAGGCTCACCTGGCCCTAATCTGGAGGCTGAGAGATACAAGTTTCCGACCTGAATCTTGACATGGAGATCTTGTGGTATAGTGGCTATGAATCCCAGAGGATTAAGATAGAAAGATCTATGAGTTCAAGATCATCTGGGATTAAGGGTGTGGTGGCATAGTGGCTATGAATCCTAGACGATTAAGACTGGAAGATCTACGGGTTCAAGCAAGGTCATCTGGTTTTAAAGGTGTGGTGGCACACACCTTTAATCTGGGCCACATCTTTTGCTGGAGACCTATATAAGGCCATTGGAAGAAGGAAGGCTCTCTCTGCTTCACCTGCTTGCCTTGTGGGACTGAGCAACTGCTGGATCCTCGGACTTCCATTCTCAGCTGCTGCCAACCATTATTGGGACTTGACTGTTGGGAGTTGAACTACAGAATGTAAGTCATCAATATATTCCTTTACTACATAGAGACTACCATAAGTTCTGTGACTCTAGAGAACCCTGACAAATACAATTACATATAACTTTAGAACATCAATAGAGTACAGAAGTTAAAATACTGTATTTGTAATTTTGCTTGAAATTTGAACACTACAAAAGAATGCCAGTCTCCTAGAATTAAAAATTATTAACAATGTTGCAAGTTAGAATGCATACTTAAAATAAAATATACTGACAAATATTTTACCAGATTAATAGGAAAGTGTATTTATTTATTGAATGTCCAAAATCCCTGTTGTTGAAGGGAAATTGTATTAAAAACAAATTACAGGCTCTTATACTCTAATTTTGGAAGTAATTTCTGTTCTTTAGAGGTGAGAATTATGTTATATATGTATTCTTTATATTGGGGTACCACAACCTTCCATTATAATTAGTTGTGGTTTTCTGTAATTATCTCTGCTTTTTGCTAGGAGATGTATTCTTGATCCAGAGAAAGGGCTATGGTTATATTTAGGTATTAGAACAAATATTTAGACTATAGTTTGGGCTTATGGGGGAGGGTTAGTAAATAGAGGTTCTACGTTCTCCTCCAAGATCCATAGCAAGACTAACTCAGAGATTTTGAGTGGTTTTAAGTAGGATTAAAGAGTTCTTGATTCCCACCAAGGTGTGCATTCGACTAATGTGTTGTCAGAGTTGTCCCATCATGTTGGTCTGTACTGTGGTTTACTGGCACCACAGATGTGTGGGACTATTAGTTTCATCCCTTCTTTGGAAGTTTGTATGCCACTTTAAATACCATAAAAGCTAGTCCTCATGCAGGGGACCTTTAGGTCAGTTCCAGTTCAGTCAGCTCTGAACTATCTGAAATGCATGGTGTATTTGGTAATATGGAATTGATTTCCACCTCTGGAGAATAAGCAATGAAAATAATGGACTATAATGTCTTGGAAGTCTCATGGACAACTATGACCAATCATTAAAATGGGGTATTCCCTTAGGTTTTTGTTAGGTGGTCTTTGACTTTTGGGTGAGAATTACAAGGCAAGATGAGAAAATTTCATTTGCTATATATTCATATAGATATATCAACTTTCAATTCTTTTTTTTTTTTTTTACACTCTTCAAAGTTTTATTTTACTAACTTCAGGTCAAATTTCCACAAAATTGTTTTCTGGTCAATTACTAACCTTTTTTGGCTTCCGAAAATGGTAGTACCAAAAGATTTGTGGGTCAGGGAGAAGAGACCACTTTAAGAAGCATCGCATTGACTCATCTTCCACAAGGCAACAGAGTTGGGGTTCTGACTGTTCAACAAAAGAAAGCTTTAATAGCATCCATGAGGGCAGACAGGCAAACCAGGCTGTAGACACTCTTCAGCTTGTCAGAAATCAGACCAAGGAAAACCTATTCCACACCGACATAAAAGGTACTGCCATTCATCTCTTCTTTTTCTGTTGCCGCAACATTTTTCTCCTTTTAATTATCATATCATGTAGTTTCTCCAGTCCTTCCTTTAGTCCATCTCCTATGATGGCACAGGTGGGCTGCAAATGCCAAGGAGTCGATGAGCTCAGTTCACCCATTGCTAACAACTTCTCAATTTCTGAGAGAGAGAGTGAGTTCCTCAGGTCTTGTTTGTTAGCAACTATAAGCACAGGGACTCCCTGATTTTCTGATATCCTAGTTATTTTATGAAGTTCAGTTTTTGGCTTCTTCCATTCTCTCAACATCGACAGAGTCCACCACAAACTCAATGCCATCTGTGCATCGGATATATGACCTCCACAGTGGTCTTAATTTTTCTTGGCCACCTACATCCCAGAAGTGGAAAGTTGCTGTTTTCGAATTGTCCAAGGTTACCTTAATTTTCTCAGTGTTAAATCCTTTGGTAGGTACGGTATTTACAAATTCGTTGAACTGCAGCCTGTATAAAACGGTTGTCTTTCCAGCACAGTCCAAAACAAGAATAACAATGTGAAAGGACTGAAAGGACGGCAGGCTGGACAGGATGGAAGTCTGGTCTGACAGTCCATTCCCCATCTCCAGCTGCAAATGGTGTCCCAAACTGAACGCGCTCTTATCTGCTTACAATTTCTCTTCCTGGGTGATTGAGCTATGAGACTGGCTGAAGGTCCTCCGTTGTCCCGCCTCCGTGGCTGTCAGCCTCCGGGGAATCTGTCCCCGGGCAGCGAGGCCTGACAGCAGCCGGCCGACGCCGCGTGCCAGCCGGGCTAATGGTACACGCCAGCCTCGCTACCAGCCGCGGCTCCCAACTTTCAATTCTTATAGGCATTTTTAGATACAAAATTAATAGATATATTGTGTTTTCAGATATCCTTATTTTTTTTTACCTATATATCTATTTTATTTACTTCCCTTTCATTCCTAAGTAGATAAGAAAATATAATGAAAAATTAATCATTTCTATCCACATATTCACATTCACCTAATTTAACAACAACAAAGCATATCCTATAGATTTAAACGGTCATCACCGTTTTAAAAATCTGAAGTTCAAGTTTCTTGACACTCAAGACATTCCCTTGACTGTGAACTTCTGCAGCAAAATGAAATCAAAATACAATAAAATATTAGCTTTTAGAGATGAGGAGATGGCTCAACAGTGTAGAGTACCTGCTGCTCTTCCAGAACATGAGAGTTCATCAATTGTGAACACAATAAGGTACCTCATACCACCTACAAATCCAACACCAACGCACTTGACTTATAAAAGGTGCTCCATATTGGGAATGTACAAAGGAACAATGAAAACATTCACATCCCAACAGGAAGAAATTGGGCTTAACAAGGAATGATAATGAATGAATGTTTGCGAAGAAGGACAAACAATTGATTTTAAGGCTCTCAGTCTCATTTATGGGATTCATGACGGAATCTTTTGGAATTCTGTGGGATAAGGCAAACCAACTTTTCCAACTCAGTGGCATTTAAGACACATATTTATTTCAAATAGACTCTCCTTGTTACATGAATCTTTCCTAGGCACATATCCAATATGTCTACCACACACTATATCGTAGGATGCTAGTATACTTTTCCAGCAGAGGTTGATGCAATGATGTGTGTCAAAGTCTTGAAAGAATGTCCAAAATGCTTCATATTACCTAGTATATAATTCAAATTTATATTATTGTGGTAAAACATCATGAATAGTGCAACTTTCAACAAAAGAATGTATTTGAGCTTTTGGTTTCAGGGAGGGATTAAATCCATGATGGTGGAGTTAAGGCAATGCGTAGCAGATATGGAAACTAGAATGGAAGTTACACTTGAACTGAAGTTTTGAATTTGATGTGTCCTGAATTCCAAGCAGGAAAGAGCGAGAAAAATAGAAATGATTGGATTCCTCAAACTCTACAAGCCTGCACATATACAAGTCAAGTGACATATTTCTTCCAGCTAAACCATACCTACTAAACTGATAGAGAGCTACCAACCATAGACCAAAGATCAAATATAAAAATTCTAGTCACTCCAGCTCATCTGGCTTATGCTGTTCTTTAAAGCTCTGAAACAAAATCTATCATCCAATGGATTTTATATCTTTTATATTAGCAATGATGATATCAGCTTGATCATGTTGCCAAGTCGTGTTGCCAACTTGGAATGCTGTTCCCCCTGTTAGATTACAGCTGTCGCGGTGTCTGTGTGCGGACCCTGTACAAACACGTTCTTAAGATACTCTGTCTAAGTCTTATGAAACCCCTTTATTTGAAATCTTTATTCAAAATCTCTACTTTCAATTAAGTTTGCACTTTCAGGAGTTGGAAAATTTGGTTGGTGGACTTCGGCTTTCAGCATGCATCGCCTTTTTTCCCCTCAAAAGAGCAATTTGCTTTTCCTTCATGTTTTTCAATTATTTGTCCCATAAACCTAGCTGCTAAGTTTAGCTTATCAAGTTCTTTTCTTCTTGACAAACTTCATTCTCTTCACATCTTTCTACCCAACTCCATGCTCCTTTTTTCTTGAAAACAATGAATAGAATAAATGTTAACTATGCTGCATTTTGAAACTTGTTCTACTTGGAAAGGTTTCTGAATTAGTACATTATGTTTAAATTTTGCCTTCATTCAAATTCTCAGGATGCACGCAGAATGAGTCTATGCCTTTTGCCAAAAAGCATTCACATCACCTCAAAGTCAATTCTGACAGTCTTTTTAGCCACCTGAAAGCCCTAGGCTGAAATTCTACTGTGTATATTTCTCTCAGCAGTTTTGTTCTGTAATTTTCTACCATAGTGACACATTAAGCTTGACTCCCAGGATTTGAGGACTTTTTTTTAATCCCATACCTCCAAAAGTCTTCTACCTTCAAGAAACAATATAATTTCAAATGTCTATTGATAGTATGGCCTGGTTTATCTGAACAATGATTTCACTCCTGTTACCAATTTTCTGTCTTAATTACTTTCCTGATGCACATACAAGGTACTGTGCCAATTCAAAATAAAGTTTAATAAACTGTATGAGCTCATAGCTCAAGCAGACAGTTTGTTACGGCAGGAAAGTAAGGTTTTCAGAAACTTAAAGTAGCTAGTCATAGTGCATTTGCAGTCAAAATAAGAAACCAAAGGAGGCTAGTACTTAGGTAACTCTATCCTTTCTGTGTAATTTAGGCCGTAACCCCAGGGGATGCTCCAACCATCTTTTAGATCATGTCTTTGCATCACGATTTATTTCACCAAGATAATCCCTCACAGGTAACTTTTTCCTAGATGATATCAGATCCAATCAAGTTGACAACCATGATGAATTATCATAATACCTAAATTAAAACAAGAAATGTACAGAATATGATACTGACTACTCTCCATGAAGGTATTTACATTTACTCCATGAACACATTTAACTCAATGAACAGTATTGATAACCTGCATGAAACTACACAGGTAGAATTTGAATGTTATATAACAATATTTTGTGTTTTTTGTTAAATTACAATGGTCATTTTATCTCTATTCCCTGTATTTGCTTGATCAAAAATTCTAATGTCACCATACAGTATTTTACAATCTTGCTTCTTGAATAGCAATAATGCATTATATTTGATGGGAGTATAAGTTCAAAGGAAATGAGTGATATGCTTCACAGACTGACTAACTGCAGGATTATCTGTTCACTTTACCTTGATCTTCCTTTGTTTTTATATGCAATTTTTCTGGCTTATTGGAAGTATGATATTATTTAAATGAATATATTAATATATGTATTGGTGTATTTCTGCTTTATGATTCAATGATAGAATATTTATAAATTAAACACATGGCAAGTAAAATTTAAGATATTTAATTTTTCATAGTATGGATATAGCTTAATAAATTAATTTTTTATTTTGGTGGGATTTTCTGGTGTAAATATTTTAAGTGTCACCATTTTGCTCAGGTTTTTGTTGTAATCTCAGTTCTCAGAACCAATCTCAATTCCTTATGCTTTCTTGGCCATCACTTCATTCATATACAACCTCTGTTTTCTTTCTCTCTAGAGCTTCAAACAGTGGAAAATAATCTCCTGAATAGATATGAAGGAAAATGTAACATGAAATGATAACCAAAAAATGCCATGACTCATTTACTATAGAACTTTGCTTAATTAATTTGCTTTAATGCATAACTTGATAAAGACTCGATATATATGAAGGTTCTTTATTACTTATTATCAAAAACATAACATAAAACTTCATATTTTGCAAAAATTGGCATCAATTTACTTCCAAGATTTCTTTTACTAAAATCTTCATATCTCATTTTACTAATAAATGTGCTTATCATTGTCCTCTTAACACAGTGAAACATTTTATTTCCAAATACTAAATTTGTAGATTAGATCCACATTATCCTTTCCAGATACCGTTCTCACAGACGCTTTTATAAAGAGCAGAATGTTTGTAACAACCGTGATTTTCAATAACTCTTTATTCAGACAGAATTTTTATCTGAGGTTCACATCATCTATTTTATACAAAGATTTGGAGCATTATTTAAGAGAGAATCTTTCCAGAACAGCTCTGGACATAAAAAGGCAGGGAAAAATGTGATGAGCCATAAAATCAATGGCTTTGAGGTTTATTTCAACACTGTTGAAAAGCATGAAAAATATAAAAAGCTCCTTAGGCTCCTAGCAAACTGAGAAAAACTAATAATACTGATTCAGAGCTCTGGGTTCCAGGAATTTGGCTAACTCAGAGCCTTAGGGCTCTTGTTCCTGAAGCTTACCCCTTCTGACTGAACCACAGTGAGGGCAGAACTAGGAATGTAGGTCAACTGGTTCACGAGGCTCTCCACCCTGCTGACCAGTAGATGATTCAGTAGATTAAGTAAGATTACATTCCTAAAATGAATATGTTCCCCTCCCAAACTGACTGAATAACTTGGGTTGGAATTCCTCTCACTCCCCCTGGTTTGTGGTTTTTTTTCCTTTAAATACCCTACACTTCTTGAGCTAGGGGTCGAGCTCCTCTGTCCCCTTTGTGGGTTACAAGTCTCAACCCTAGCACACTAGTCCCAAAATAAACCTCATGCCGTTGCATCAAGATTGGTCTCTTGTGAGTCTTTGGGTAGCCATGTTCCCCGGTGACATGAGAGAGGGTCTCACCTCACAGGGGTCTTTCACTTTCTACTTTTGTCAGACAAAATCCAAAATTAATCTGCTTTTCTGCCACATATATTCCAGTTGAGTCTATGTGATAGCGTTCACGAGGTGAAAAGCTTCAGAGAAGCTAGTCTCCTGGGGCCCTTTTGGCATCCCTGACTCAGAGGTAGCCCAGATTTGTCTTTGCAATAGTCAGTGGAGGGTCTCCCATGCTAAGTGCCCCCCTAAAACATGATTTACTAATAGCTAGGCAAAATTGAACTTTGCTTTCTGATTGACCTTCACCAATGTTCCAATACCCTAATCTTTGCTGAGCCAAACCTTGGCCTGGAATTTTTTTTTGTTTTTTTTTTTTGTTTTTTTTTGTTTTTTTTTTTTTTCCAGACAGGGTTTCTCTGTGTAGCCCTGGATGTCCTGGTACTCACTCTGTAAACCAGGCTGGCCTTGATCTCAGAAATCTACCTGCCTCTGCCTCTGCCTTCCAAGTGCTGGGATTAAAGGCATGTGCCACCACTGCTTGGCTTGGCCTGGAATTTTGTAAAGTATGTTACCCATTCAGACTAACCACCTCCAGCATTGTTAGGGAGATGGCAAAGGGAGGACTGGCATTGAAGCTTGCAGAATGGGAGTTGTTTATCCCAGGGCAAGGTCAGCTAAAATCCTCATTTCAGTCACATAGGGCAGACCACCTTAGAATTGCAGTGAGTCACTCCCAGGAATTAGGTTTTTGTTTTGTTCCAGAGAATTAGCATAGTTGGAATGGGCTGGACCCTTGAGCCTAATATGTGTGTGTGTGTGTGTGTGAGAGAGAGCATTCAAGCCTCTACTCTTCCAGGGGCCCACTATCCCTGGCACTCCACTGGGCCCCCATGCTGCCTGAGTGCTCTGAGCCCCAGGGGTGCCACACCAGTCCAGAGGAGGTGGCTGCTACTTTAGACCCGTTGTGCTTCAAATGACCTCGAATGTACCTTGAACATTAGCCACCTGATTTTTCTCTTTTTTGTAATGACCATAAAAGTCTGATGCCTATTTTGAGAATTACATGCAGATCCACACTCCCTTGCATCGTGTCTGTCTGTCAATTCACCAACGTCTTGCCGACCTGTACTCTTTTTCTTCTTCGGGTTGAGGGTCAAAGGTTGGCTAGCCCATGGCATTTTTCCTTCATGTAATTATTTACATTTTTAAAAATATGTAGGTTCTTATGAATCTCCATAAAATAAATTCATATATATATGGAAATTCTTCTGAAATCTCAATAATGTTACTATGGAAAAGTAAAAAGAACACAAGCAGAAGGTATATGAAGATGTAAGAATATATGAAATTTTAATCATCTTGGGATAGAGAAACCCAAAAGATGGAAAGGCAGTAATGGGATAGAGATGGCGGTGCAAACAGAAAAACACAGAGAACAAAGAAGCATAAAATAATGATCCCAGGGCATTAACAACTGGCATCATAGCTTCTTGTAAATGAAGATTTAATTCTTTCATGCGAAGAATAGACTAAAGTTACTGGTGAAAGACCCTCCAGAACTAGGGAGATCCTCACTCAAATCTTGGGATGATGCAACCACCCAATAACTCATTAGAGACCGAACTTGTTGCAATCACAGGAGGTTTATTTGGGATAGGCCGGTACTAGGGTCGATCTTGTGACCATGCTGGCCAGAGGAGTTCGACCCCGAACACAAGAAGTGAGGGGTATTTACAAGAAGTGAGGGGTATTTACAAGAAGTGAGGGGTATTTAAAGGGAAAAACCACAAGGTGGGGGTGGGGAGAGGGTTACCATAACATAAAAACAGTGGAAATTTTCAGAAGGACCCAACTCAAGGTATTCAGTTAGGAAGGGGAACATAATTCATTCTAGGAATGTAATCTTCATCTACTGGTCGATGAGGTGGAGAGGCTTGTAAGCCAGTAGACCTTCATTCCTAGTTCCACCCTCATTGTGGATCAGTCAGGAGGGGCAGGTTTTGGGAACCAGAGCCCTGAGGCTCTGAGTTAACCAAGTTCCTGGAACTGGCTACTCCACATTTTTGGCTTGTTACAGAGGTTTTCCATGCCCCCTTTTAGGTAAAATTTATACATTATACATATATTTCTATTAAATGCCCTCATTTTAAATTTTAATATTCTCCAGCCTTTCACTGGTGGGAATTAATATGAAGCATAGTTCATGTTTTCAGTAGAAAATTAAGTTGTTTTTTTTTTTAAAGTGAAAATCAAATCACTTTATGAAGTGAGCATTAAAACAGACTTGTCATGATTAAAATTTGATTTTATATTTGTTTTGTATTTCATGTAGTTGGGGTAGAAAGCAAAAGTCTTTCAATTCTTTAAATATTGGTCTGCACATTCAGTGCTAGAAAACAAACTTAAATAATTATTCACATAAAGTAAAATTCTATTTAGACCAAAATAAATTCATATTAATTTTGTCCAATCCTTTCTCCTTAGCATAAGATGAACAATATAGAGTATTCTTTTAATTTGCAATTCTCATCTGTGTAATAATTTCATTCTTCTAATATTTCAAACATGAAGATGCATGACATCTCATATAATACTTTGAACAAACATGTTTGAATACACTATTTTCATAACTACCAGGTTTGTTTTGTGTTGGTCATCGATTGATGAGCATGAAGTCTGGTCTTAAAAGTGGTTTGTATACCAATCAAAATGTCATTGTAGAAAACTACTTTTTCATTTGTGATTGGTTGTACTTTCTGAGTGAAGTACTTGAGTTTTAGGCTACTTCCACTCTCATGACTGGGATGTATTAAGCTCAGAATTATTCAGGTTTTATACATTCTGCTACAATCTCTAAATTAATGTGTTTATCTGTCCTTTAACATTTGGTTTTCTCCTATATCCCTGGCCTATCCAATCTCAGGTTCTGGGATACCCAAGCATAGTCAAGGATAGGTTCTTTATCATAGAGTTTTCCTTAAATATAATCAGATATTGGTTGCTTAATCCCACATGCTCTGAGGTTCTGCCATGCAGATTACCAAGGAGATCAAAGGGATTATAACTAAATAGTTGTTTACTTTTCTTAGTTGGTACTAGCTTGAACATTAGTTAATAAGAATAAAGGTACTAAGTAGACAATAGTGCAAAGGCTCCATGTTCAATGAGTTCTATAAGTATTATTCTTCAGCAGTAAGGCCTTCTCATCAGTTTGTGGGGAACAACCAATAGCCCTGGCAATAACATGGGATGTTTGTAGGTTTATGGGACTCCTGTGAGCCTATAGTTACCATTTGTAATCTATAAGTACCTATTGTATTACTCCATTCGAGGGAATTCAAATTCTTCTTATTATCTCTTACTCTATATCTAACCTTTAGATTTAAATGGATTGTAATCTACTAATTGAAGACTAAATGCTTTGAGTCACAAGGCTCTTTTTGGCTAGGGAGGAGGTCACAATTCCTCCCTTATTTATTAAAAATTAGCTGGACTAGAACATACTTATGCACCATAGTCTTGCGTAGGAATTTCACCATGGCTTGGCAGCATGCCTGGCTTAGGTATAGATTCTGGCCATCCCCTTACCCATCCTTGGAAATTACGTACAGCTAGTTCGCGTGTTTTTTACACGAACCGGGCCTTTTCAGTGTTTATGATTAACAAACACAGCTACTTGGCACGTGACCCTGCCTTAGGTTGGTGAATGACACAGATATCTAGGATCTTTGGCTGCAGACCTTCACAGCGCACTTCATTCCAGTATAGTCAAAGCCATGACATGCCTATAGTGCCTTTTCTATATTGTGATGAAAAATTGTCTTGTAGAATCTTTTTGGAGTCCAGCGTGGGGCAGGGCCTGTAGCGAACCTGCTAGGGAAAAAAAGCTCAGAAGTTAAGTCCCAGGCATTCAGTTCAGTTGCAAATTAGCAAGACTTAGGCCCAAGCCCAAGCCTAAGACTTGGCCTCTGGGAGTAAGCACTTAATTCAGTTGCAAATTAGCAACTCACAGGTCAGAGGCCTGGCTATCAGGGTTTTTTTTTTTTTTTTTTTTTTTTTTTTTTTTTTTTTTTTTTTTGGTTTGCTTTGGTTTGGTTTGGTTTGGTTTTGGTTTTTTTTGATGGAGGGGGAGGAGTTGCTCCAAGATTGAGCTCTCACTGGTGATTAGGAGAAGTGGGAAGGAGGAGGAGGTGCTCCGAGTGTAACAAAGAGATTGTCAGCTCTCAAAAGGGGAAAAAAAATTTTCAGCAGTAATTTTAAGCACGTTTACTAAAAAGACTGTGGACCTGCACCCACCTGGTGAACCAATCTTTCAGGCAGTCACTGTGCCCCATCTTATTTCTGAGAAAAGATTCACACGGAGCCTCTCCCCCAAATTAAAACGGGATCTGGAACATGCCATTGAAAGACCCCCAGAACTGGGGAGATCCTTACTCAAGTCTCAGGATGACGCGACCACCCAATGAC
>NW_022196891.1:8312246-8319163 GCF_008632895.1 Mastomys coucha
GTTATACACCATACATTTGTATTAAATGCCCTCATTTTAAATTCTAAGATTCTCCAGCCTTTCACCATGTGTTAGTAAGTGGATCTTGCCATTTCACCATGGCATAAGAACTGGAAGTGCTAGGATACCAGTGGTAGTCTGCAGCAGACTGGCCTTTTACGTCAGTCTGCAAGAAATTTAAAATGAATAAAACAAAAGCAAGGTGTGCTTTTGATGATCTAGGAGGATATAATTCTCCTCTTTTTGTGTTCACAAACCAGTTTTTCAGAGTGTGATGTGCATGTTCAACAATTCCTTGCTCCATCAGGTTATAAGGAATCCCAGTTTTATGTTCAATACCAAATTCTTTACAAAATGATACAAAATTTTTGCCAGTGTTAGATGGCCCATTACCTGTCTTAATGACTTTAGGTAATCCCATAGCATTAAAGGCTTGTTAACAATGATCAATTACATTTCTAGAGGCTTCTCCTGTATGTAGAGAAGCAAATAGGAATCCTGAACTAGTGTCAGTACAGACATGTACACATTTAAGCTTTCCAAATTCTGCATAATAAGTTTTCTATTTGCCAAATACAATTGGGCATAAGGCCTCTTGGGTTGACCCCTAAATGCAGACCTGGAGATAATGTAACACAGTTAGGGCATTGTTTTACAATCATCCTTGCTTGCTCCTTGGTAATCTTATGTTGAAGCCTTAAGGTATGGCTAGAAAGATGAAATTTATCATGATCACGTCTAACCAGTGCAACAGGATCTGAAACTAAGGCTTCTTCTACAAGAACTCTGTCAATGCAATCATTGCCTGCAGCTGAGGGTCCAGGAAGACCAGAATGAGCTCATATATGACTGATATAAAACAGTTTTTTTCAAGCAGGAACGACATTTTGTAATTGTGACAATAGAGATCCTGCTGCTGTATTAAAATTAAACATACCACATATTTCTAACAAAGGAATGGATTGTGCTACATATAGGCTATCAGTAAAAAGATTAAAAGTATCAGTCACCACCTGGAAAACATTTAATACTGAGGTCAATTCAGATAACTAAGCTGAAAGGCCAGGAGTTTCTATGACTACCTGTTGATTATTCATAAGATACCCAGCTCGTCCTTTAGAGGAACCATCAGTAAAAATTAAAAGAGCATTTCTCAAAGGCTGTTAAGAAGTCATGTTAGGAAATATTACTAATGCATGTTTAAAAATTTTATCAGCCTATCTTGAGCATAATGATTATCTATAGTTCCTTCAAATCCTATCTGAGCATGCAACCAACCTATGCTATGCTGTTTCAGCCAGGCATCTGGATCTACAGTAAAAGGCTGAATGATAATGTCTGGCTCTTTGCCAAGTTCATGCTTGCTTTCTTCCAAGCACAATCATATGAGCCACTGCCTCATAATATGGTAGAATATTGCGTTTAGGAGATATCCTTAAATATATGCACATAAGAGGCACTTTTTGCCATAACAATGCTGTAGGTGCATGAGTCATGTTAAAAATCAACAAATGCAAGGGTAAAGAATAATCTATATAAGTAACAGATTGATTTTCAATAACTCTTTCCACCTGTTGTAACATCAATAATCCTTCTCTAGTTAAAAATCTGGGGGAATTTGGATCAGAACTCCCTCTGAGAATATCAAATAAAGGTTTCAATTCTCCTGTAGTAAGCTTTAAATAGGGGTGAAGCTGATTTGACATCACCCAACAATTTTTGAAAATCATTTAAGGTTTTTAAACTGTCTCTGCAAATAACTATCTTTTGGGGAAAATGGCTTAATCTGTAATTTTAAAGCCTAAATAATTATAAGGATCTTGAGTTTGTGTCTTTTCTGGAGCAATTTGCAGTCTTTTTTCAGCTAGGGCAAGCTGTAAATTTCTATAACACAAAAGTATATCCTGAGGATTTTTTCCTACTAATAAGACATTTTCTATATAGTGGGCAATATATATAATTGGCCATTGTTGTCTTTCAAGCTTGATGGCTTGTACCACAGACTTTTGACATAAAGTAGTACTGTTAGCCATGACCTGAGGAAGAACCGTCCATTGATATCTTTTCATAGGTTCCTTAAAATTAATAGAAGGAATACTAAAAGCAAATCTCTCACAATCCTCAGGGTGCAAAGGAATTGTAAAGAAACAGTCTTTCAAATCTACCACTATTTTATAATATCCTTTTGGAATAGCCACTGGAGATGGAAGACCAAGTTTTAAAGCTCCCATAGGTACCATGGTTTCATTAACCTTTCTTAGATCTTGTAACAATCTCCATTTACCAGATTTTTTCTTAATAACAAATAGTGGTATATTCCAAGGGGATTTGGATTCTCTCAGATGTCCTGCCTCTAACTGCTTCTGCACCAGCAAGGAAGTGGCTTCTATTTTTTCTTGAGATAAAGACCACTGATCAACCCACACTGGAGTATTATTAACCCATTGAATTTTATCAGTGTGGGATGCAGGCAGAATAGTAGCCATTATTGAAAATGCCCCAAACCTCTACTATTACAGCGAGGCACAGGGACTTCAGATGTTCTAATACCCTGTTCTGGCATCTGCTTATTAACTATTTCACTAGGGCTACACAAGACAAGGACCATTTGTCACAAAAGACCTCTCCCCCAAATGGTAACAGGAAGATTTGACATCACATAAGGCTGAATTTGTCCTGAATTGCCCTCCTGATCTCTCCAGGTTAAAAGCTTAGAGCTTCATTTTGGGTTATTGGCATAACCGATCCCTTGGAGGTGAGTAATTGTATCAGACAGAGGCCAAGTAGAAGGCCAATCTTGTCCTCTAATAATGGTTACATCAGCTCCAGTGTCTATTAATCCTTCAAAACTTTTTCCTTCAATTATTAATTTAAGGTTAGGTCACTTACTAGTAATAGATTAGACCCAATACACATCAGAGGAACCAAAGGCACTCTGTCCTCTTTCATTTTTGACAAATTCCAAAGGCATTGGGTACAAAGGAACTAAAATGAGCTGAGCAATTCTTTGATTAGCTGGTACTGTAATAACATCATGAGTGGAAGCAGCCATGATTTTAATTTCTCCCTCGTAGTCATTATTTATAATACCTGGATAAATCTGCAGTCCTTTTACAACCGAGCTGCTTCTTCCTATAAGAAGTCCCCAAGTCTCTGTGGGTAAAGATCCAAAGACTCAGGTAGGTAGAATTTGAACTCCCATTTCTAGTGTTAATACTGTATGGGTGGTGGAACAGAGATCCAGTCCTGCACTTCCTGGGGTTGCCCTGAGAAGTTCAAAGACGGATTCCTTGGCTGGACGGCAGCCTCATGGCCCCATAGGCAGTCTGCTGTTTTAGAACAGGGTCTTTCTTAGATTTACATTCTCTAGCCTAATGCTTACCTCTCCTGCATCTTGGACAAATTCTCGGGGCACTGCCTGACTGCTTGCTTGAGGCACCTTTTTTCTAGGGCAATCATTCATAAAATGACCCAGACTTCCACATTTTCCACATTTAAAACAAACTTTATTCTCCTGCTTCTGTGCAAGTAATGCATACACAGTGGCTCCCTGTAAAGCTGTGGCCATGGCCAAGCCCTGATTATAAGAAGGCCCTATTTCTGCACACAGACGAATATATCTGAATATATCCAGATAAATCTGTCTGTCCTTTGTATGGCTGAATAGCTGCTCAGCAAGCTGCGTTATTGTTTTCATACGCCAACTGTGTAATAAAAGGACTGTCTGCTTGAGCTTCTCCAAGAATTCTGTGAGCAGCCTGTTGCAACCTATCCACAAAATTTTGGAAGAGCTCATCTGAGTCTGGCTAAACTTCCATTGAACTTGCCTTTCGTTGGTAACTGAGTCAAAACACAGTGAGCTGCTATAGCAATTTGAGTGTACATTCCAGCGGGATACTGTGGCCCGCGCAGTTGTCTCGCCAACAAGAAAAGACACGCGGACACTAGGATCCTTCTGCAGCGACATTTACTGCCCTCTCCCAGAGGGAAAAAGAGGCCAATAATCAGCACTGCTTATATACACCACAGTGCACAGCACGGCGTGTCTGCCCATGATTGGCTGTTTGGTAATCACCCCACGTGACGCCCCGGAATGGGCCGTGACATGGTGTCTTTTCATTCTACGCACATGCGCAAACAGTTCTCTACGCACATGAGCAAACAGTTGTTTACCAGGAGTTACAGCAGAAGTAGGCGCCATCTTGTCATGGCGAATGCCTCTCCCGCTCAACTGCTCTCCACAGAATACCCAATCTGATTAGCGTTCCCTTCGTACTGACCCTTCCCCTCAAGCATGTCCATATTCCATTCTGGGTTGCCTGTCTAAGTATTCAATGTGGCAGTTTTCTTACTAGCCTCACGCCACTCAGAAATCCAAAGCAAAAAGTCTCTTCCTGGCAACTTAACTCTACATAATGTTTTCCAATCTTGAGGTGTTAAATGTGACTCTATTACAGTATCTAATATGGTCTGTGTAAACAGAACCATAACACCATACTGAGCCACTGCTTCTTTTAGACCCTTTATTACCTTGAATTCTAAGGTCCGATATTGTCTAATTCTACTGTTTTGCTGATCAAGTGTCTCAACAGGGAACACGCCCACCCCAGATGTGTCTTCCCCATTTCTGAGAGCCTGACTTACAGCTCTCTCCAGAGATGATTGATATGCCTCAGGATTGCTGTCCTTTTCTTTGTCTTTTAACTCATTAGCCAGTTTCTGCAACTTAATTTCAAACTCTAATTTATTTAGTTGCAAGTCCCTCTGAGCAGGCTCTCCTGTAGTAGTTGATGTGTTAGAATGGTGGGTCACATCAGAACATACCACACACTAGGCCCAAACAGTTCCATGTGTAAGAGGTTTAATTGAGTGGGAGAAAGGGGGCAGTAGTGGAAAGAGAGGACGGAAAGAGAGAGATGGAAGAATGTTCTCCATTCTCCATATATATATGGGTTCTGACATAGTGGTCGCAGGTAAAGGTGGGAGGTAAACCCAATGGATTTTGGGAATATGACAGCTGTTGCCCTGGTAGCAGGTCTGTGAGACCTGCCCATGTGATGCCACAGGCTTTGGAGGTCCTGATGCTAACAATAGTGGCCATGGGTGGAGCAGAGGCCACTCCTCGACACAGTACCTAGCAGGTCCCCTTTCTGAGGAAGCTTTCTGATCTTCTACAATCTCTGCATCTATACCATCTGACTCCTGCGTGCTCTCTTTGCTATCTGATGCCTGTGATCTTTCCTCCTCTATAATCTCTTTTACGAGTGCCCAGAGGCAGAGGGTGAATTTATCCACCTGGATTTTCCTTAGAGCTTCTCCAATTTTTCCTAGGTTTTTTTTTTTTTTTTTTTTTTTTTTTTTTTTTTTTTTTTTTATTGAAAATGCTTACTTCTTGAAGCCATGGGCAGCAAGATTCTACTTTGTCTGAAAGATTTTGTTTTTTTTTCCCCCATGTGTAAGAGGTTTAATTGAGAGAGGGAGATGGGGCAGTAGTGTGGAAAGAGAGGAGAGAGAGAGAGAGGGAGAGAGAGAGAAATATGTTCCCATATATATATATGGCAACAGGTCTGTGAGACCCGCCCATGCATCACCACAGGCTTTGGATGCCCGGATACTAACATACATCTCTTTTGGATATTATAAAGAGGAGGAAAGAAAAAGGGAAGGGGAAGCCAATGGTGAAAAGTGACAGAGGGTGTCATGTCTCTTAAGCTACTTCCTGCTGTCTAGGAGCGCTGTCAATGGGGATAGCTGGCTTTCACCATCAGGAACCAATTGGTAAATGTTCACATCAGGTTCCTCTGTGGGCAGTAGCTGGTAATCCTGTAACAGGAGCTGATTAATAGTTTGGTTAAAAATTTTTTGTATTTGTCATTGAAGAAATATAGAAACAAGATTAATGAGGCAGGGAGCAAATAATAACACCAGGAAAATGACCAGGAAAGGAGTTACAAACGGGATTATCACTTCCATGTGGGGTTTTCAAAAATCCCAGAACTGGAGATCTCTTGGTCCCTGGAATTTTTTATGTCTAACTGTAGCTCCTGGATTTTATTTCTTACTATCCCAGATTGGTTGATGTAGAAACAGCATTCTTCTTGGAGGAACAGGAAAAGACCACCTTCTTTAGCTGTGAGAATATCTAGTCCCCATCTGTTCTGAAGCACCATGGCTGCTAAAGAATCGATCTGTTTCTGGATAGTAATCACAGTTTCAGACATTTTCTGAAAATCACTTTGAAACTGGGAAGTGAATGTATTATATTGGGTCATGGAAGTTGTTATCCCTGCAACTCCAGTACCAACACCTATGGCTATTCTTGTAGCAACCAAGAGTGGCACAACTTGAACTGCCCTCTTATGTTGGGTAGCTATCATATCTACAACTAGGATTGGCAGGGACTCGTTTCCCTGGATTACTTCCTAATACTCATTCTTTCACCCTTATCCCTCTTGCCTGGAGGAGCTTTTCTTCACTGCGGACCCGACAATTGCCTGTCAAATCCTAGGTGAGATTAGTGAGGGGTCAGTGTCAAACTCAACCTAACCCGTAACTTACTGCACTCACAGAGATACTTCCAAAAGATGAAAATAAGACTAGCAGTAGTATAGATAGTATAAACTGTCTACTGTGCAGGATGGTATACCATTTTCCTTTTAATTCTTAGAGAGCTCTGCTTACGACACTGTTGCTCTCTGTTGATCTTTCTGTATCCAGGCTCCACATCTTGGGGCACCACCTGTAACTGCCTGTGGTCACATGAGCTGGATTCTCTTGGAGAGAAAGCAGGAGCCTGTGGAAAAAATAATGGGGTTTGGGGTTGCGAGACGAATAAACAGGCCAAGTCAGATTTTGTCTGATCAAAGCCACTTTTAAAAGGGAAGTCAGGTATATATACACATTTCACAAAAAAAAAA
>NW_022196891.1:8319348-8331494 GCF_008632895.1 Mastomys coucha
TCTCATAGCTTGATGAGAGGTGGCTCTTAACTGGTATTTGAGAGAGAGATAGCAGCAGACAAAGGGCCTTTTCTTTGGCTCACCCCAGGTGGAAGAGCCACTTCCAAGCGAAGGCTGGCTTTGAGTCACCAGGCTTTTTTGGCTAGGGAGCAGGTCACCTTAGCTCTGACCATTCACCCACAAACTTAACTGCTTAGTAATATTCCATTGTGCAAATGCTCAACATTTTCTTTAGGCCTTCATATGTTTGGAGTAAAGAGAGTCTGTGTACAATGTCTTGCTATTATCAATAGAGTAGCGTGGCGGTGGTGACACATGCCTTTAATCCTAGCACTTGGGAGGCAGAGGCAGGTGGATTTCTGAGTTCTAGGCCAACCTGGTCTAGAGAGTTTGTTCCAGGACAGCCAGGGCTATATAGAGAAACCTTCTCTAGAAAAAAAAAAAAAAACAATCAATAAAGTATTCAATCAATGGTTGAACAAGCATCTCTGTAATAGAATGTGGAGTGCTTTGGGTATGTGACCAAAGGTGGTACAGTTAAAGCTTGAGGTGGGTCAATTCTGAAATTCCTGAGTAACTGCCATGCTGATTTTCATAATTAATGTCCAAGCTTGCATCTTCATGAACAATAGATGAATTCTTTCCTTATTCAACATCCCTCACAGTAAGAACATTAATTTCTTTCTTTTTTTTTAATCAAGGCAGTTCCGGCTGGTTTAAGATGAAACTTCAAAGTAGATTTAATTTCTGCAAATTAAGGATATTGTTTGTTTGTTCTAAATGCTTCTCAGCCCTTGATATTCTCTTTTGAGACTGTTCTGTTTAAATTTGTACCACATATGTAATTGAGTAATTTGTTTCTTGATGTTCTTTTTTTTTTTTGGTATCTTGAAGTATTTTAGATATTAGCTCTCTATTTGAATGTGTTGTTGGTAAATCTCTTTTCTCATTCTCTGGATTGCTACATTGTATACATGAGACTGTCCTTTCTTGTATAGATTCTTTTTAGTTTCTTAAGTCACATTGGTGTTGATCTTTGTGTACACTATTGATTTTCTGTCCAGGAAGTCATTTTCTATGCCGAAGAGTTCAAGGCAATTCCTGGCTTTTTCTTCTATATCTGATTCAGTGTATCTGGCCTTACACGGATGGCTTGTTTTATCTGGAGTTAAGTTTTGTATAGGTTGTTAAGTGTAGGTAATTTTGCATTGTTCTACATGCAGCACTGATTGTGCCTTTATTTTTTCCTCATGTGCAATTCTAGAGTTTGTCTCAAAAATTAGGTGTTCATAGGTCTATTAATTTATATCTGGGTATTCTATTTAATTCCATTAAATAGCACGCTAGTACTATATCGTTTTTACTACTATAGTTCTGTGGTACAACTTGAGGTGGAAGATGGTAAATCATCTTGTTATTCAGACTACTTTCATTCTTTCTGTTTTTACTTTCATGTTTCCATATGAATCTGAAACATGTCATATCACATTCAGTAATAAATTGTGTTAAAAAATGTAAAAGAAATGTCTTTGAATCTAAGGATTTCATTATATAGAATGGCCATTTTTACTATATTGATCTTACCAATCTTAGAGCATAAGGGCTCTTTCCATTTTCTAATATATTTTTCATTTTTTTTCTTCAATGTCTCCATTTATAGCATTTATATTTTTCCAGAAGAATTTTTGTTTTTTATGTATTTTCACCTTTTTCTATCTAATTGCTTCATTATACATATCTTTACAATGTTTATATGTTTAGAGAACTTTATTTTTTACTCTGATTCTGAGATAAATATTAACATGATATTTCATAATTATTAGTTTCAAAAGCTTATATTATATTTGAAATTTTCCCTTGAACAAACAAATATGTGAAAAATACTGAAAATAATTCTTGTGCAATTTTATCAAGAATTTTACACAGAGTGCCTTTTTGTATGTGCTATTTAAAATATTGATATTTTAAAATTTTGAGTTTATAATTATATCAATTGCCTCTTCCTTTTCCACCTTCAAATAAATCCTCACATGTACCTCTTCTTGCTCTCTTTCAAATTTATGGTTTATTTATTTATTTATTTACTTAATGTTATATACATACTCACTTGTTTTGTAATATATTTAGAGAGTATATAACTAAAGGAATTATAGCTGGATATGAAGGTGGTCTACTTTTATCTTTTTAAGAAAAATACACAACAAATGTCATAGATATTGGACCAGTATCAACTTCAAACAATAGTGAATAAATTATCCAGTTTTAAAGATCTACACCAGAATTCATTGTCATTTAAAAAATAACTTAACAGTTATGATTCAGATAATATGAAATCTCAAATTAGTTTTTATTTGCATTTAGATGATGAATAATTATGTAGAATAAGGTTTTGTAATATTTTTTAGAAATCTGTATTTCATACTTTGATTACTCTCTAGTTATCTCATGACCAATTTCTAATTGGTATGTTTGTTTCACTCATTTTATTCATTTTTAGTTTTTTTGTATATTTAAGATATCAACACTCTGCAAGATGTGTAATTTGCACAGTTTTTGTACAATTATGCAGATATCCTTTTCCATTTAAAAAATGGTACCTGTTAATGAAGAGAGGCATTTTAGTTTTATGAGTTTAGCATACTCCATCCATTGTAAAGATTAATAAATAGAGTTTTGAGTACATGAAACACATTAAGTTTCGAGCGAAAATGTCAAGATCCCATTTGTAAATTGTTAGATTAGAGTCTCAATTAGTGGTGCTATGATAAAAAAGTATTTTCTAGAAACTCATGTGACAGCAGATGCTGGCGAGGATGTGGAGAAAGGAATACTACATTTTAGGTAGGATTGCAAGCTGGTACAAACATTCTGGAAATCAGTTTTGTGGTTCTTCAGAAAATTGGACATAGTACTACCTGAGGACCCAGCTATACCACTCCTGGGCATATACCCAGAAGATGCTCCAACATGTAATAAGGACACATGCTCCACTATGTTCATAGCAGCCTTATCTATAATAGCCAAAAACTGGAAACAGCCCAGATGTCTTTCAACAGAGGAATGGATACAGAAAATGTGGTACATTTACACAATGGAGTACTATTCAGCTACTAAAAACAATAACATCATTCAATTCTTAGGCAAATGGATAGAACTAGAAAATATAATCCTGAGTGAGGTAGCCTAGTCACAAAAGAACACACATGGTATGCACTCACTCATAAGTGGACATTAGTCCAAAAGCTTAGAATACCCAAAATAAAATTCACAGACAATATGAAGGTCAAAAAGAAGAAATACAAAAATATGGGTGCTTCAGTTCTTCTTAGAAGGGGGAACAAAATACTCACAGGTAGTAGGTGGTGGGAGGGGCCTGGGAGCAAGAGGGAGGAGGGTGAAAAAGGGGGAAAGGATCAGGTATGAGAGGAGGAAGGGATGATTTACAGAGGATGAGTAATTTGTACAGAAGTGTTTAACATTGAGGAATAGGGAAATGGAGGTAGCCACCAGGAAATCCTAGGTACCAGGAAAGGAAGAGGCTCCCAGGACTTAACAGGGATGGAATTAGCTGAAATGACCAACAAAAGGGAAGGAGAACCTGTAGAGACCATATCCAGAGGTTAGGTAAGACCCCTGGGTGAAGGATGGGGCAACTCACTCATGTCCAATTTCTTAACCCAGAATTTGTCCTGTCTAAAGGAAATACAGGGAAAAAGTGTGGAGCAGAGACTGAAGGAAAGGCCACCTAGAAACTCTCCCACCTGAGGATCCATCCCATATACAGTCACCAAATGCAGACACTATTGTGGATGACAAGAAGTGCATGCTGACAGGAGCATGATATAGCTGTCTACTGAGATGCCCTGCCACAGCCTGACATATACTTAGGAGTGTTGGGAACCAAATGACACTTGGCTGAACCTGCCCCAGCTGGCCCTGCATTGCTGAGATAAACATCCTGCCCCAACTAATTGAGAACCCTGAGATTAACATCCTGTCTGACAATCACAAGGATCCAGCTTGGCCCTGAGAAAAGAACATTCACGGAAATCCACCCCCTCCCCACCTGCTACCCCGGAGCTCAACCCCAGATTTTGTAACCTTCCATCTCCCTCCTTCCTCTTCCCCTCCCCTCCAAGATTTTTGCTTTAAATATGCTCTGCTCAACCAAGTAAATGACTCTTGACAAGCAATGCTTCCTTGAGTCCTGTCTTCTCTCTCACCCATTCTTATTCCAGGTTGTGGTCCTCCTCGCTCCCCCAAATAACTTGGCCTGCAGGTCAGGTCATAGGAGGATGCTTGTAGCCAACCATTGAATTGATCATGAAGTCCCTAATGGAGGAGTTAAAGGACTGAAGGAGCTGAAGGAGTTTGTAACCCCATAGGAAGAACAACAATATCAACCAACTAGAGCTTCCAGTGTCTAAACTACCAACCAAGGAGTACACATGGAGGGAACCATGGCTCCAGCTGTATATATAGCAGGGAATGGCCTTGTTGGGCATCAGTGGAAGAAGAGATCATTGGTCCCATGAAGGCTCCATTCCCAGTATAAGGGAATACGAGGGTTGGGAGGCAGTTGAAATATTCTTGAGATGTCTCATGTCCATTTGATTTATACTGTTTGTTTCATTATTTCTCTGTTTAGGTTTTATCTGGATATCTGTAAATTCTCTCTTGCCAACTGGTATATAACAGTCTTCCACTATTAATGTGTGGAGTTTGATAAGAGATTTAGGCTTTAACAAGGTTTATTTTGCAAATGTGGATGCCCTTATGTTTGTAGCATAGATGTTCAGAATTGGGATAACTAAGATGCAGACCATCTTTGGATCGATATGACTTAGATATGTATTCTGTAGTTTTTTTTCCTATCAAGCTCAATTCCTTTTCATCACAGTAGACAATTTTCTTGGGCTATTTAAATCTTTATCACCTTGAAAGGATTTTAAAAAAAAGTCTCAGCTCTTCAGTAGCCAAGCTGATTGCAGGTTGAAGCCAATTAATATCTCTCAATAATTTTTGGAAATCCCTGAAAGTCATTAATTGATCTCTCTTATTTGTACCCTTTGTGGTCTTGCCTCTTATATTTATTTTTATCCTAGATAAGTAATAGAATATCTTATTTGTGTTTTCTCATGGACAATTTGTAATCCCCAATGAGGCAAGATTTTCTTTATTTCATCTAACATTTTTTAATGGATTTGTATCTGAATCAGCCAATAAAATATCATCCATATATTGGTAAATTATGAATTGAAGAAATTAGTTATGAACTATCCACAATGGCTGTGGTACAAAATACTGTCACAAGGTAGAACTGTTTAACATTCCTTGAGTTAGGACTTTCAAATGTTATCTTCTTATTGGGAAACTTTTAGTAGGTATTGAGAAAGCAAACATTCCTTATTATGTTCATGTAAAGGAATTGTGAAAACACAGACTTGTAGATCAATAACTATGATAAGCTATTCTTAGGTAACAAAGGAAGGTATTTGGATTCCAGGTTATAAAGAACCCATTATTTGCATAATTTTATTAATTGCTCTGAGATTTCCAGTTGCAGATTTCCTTTATTGACAAATGTGGACTCCTTCCCCCTTTGCTTGAGAGTGATTTGGAATCTGTAAGCAGTCCCAACAGGCTGGAAGCTGGAGCTGGCCACCCGCAGTCCGGAACACTGACTGCCACCCGCGGTGCAGAACACTGATTGCAGCTCCTGAAGATCAAAGACTGACAGGTCTCATGTTTATGTTAAAAGCTTGTCAGACCTTCCTTTCAAGATCCTCCTCCAGTCTGGTGTTTATGGATTATCTTGTGTTTATGTTAGATGGGCGGGTTTCCATTTCCCCTGGGTCTTGTTCCTGAGTGTAGTTATTTAAACTCAGTGATTCTCTAGTAAACAGACGTCTCGATACAGCTACCTGGCGTCCGGGTCTTTCTTTTCTCTCTTACCCGCTTGTGTTCACAGGTACTCAATAATCTCCAGCCCAAGAAGCACCCAACAGAGAGAGGGTCCGCAGGCCGGACCCGCTATAGACAAATACCAGAAAATTCCAAAGGCTGGTGAACTCTTCTATATATTGAGCCACCAGTTGCACCTGGACCAAATGTTCTAGTGCTTATAATTGTTTTCTTTTGTTGTAGACCATTGTTCAATCCAATAAGCTGGTGAGTCAACCACCTTAATGGGAAGGCTGTTGCTATTTTATCAGCAGGGTCTCTCCGGTATAAAATTGGAGAGTACACTTTTGTTCTTTTCTGTTAATGGACAATTTGGAAATGGTAACTGTTGTTAATAAGATTCTATAATATTTTCTTTGGGAATATTTCTTAATTTATGGCTTGTCCCTGAAGTTGGAGGAATTGTAATTGGTGTCTTCCATTGTTGTATTAGATGTCTTCCCCATAAATTCATGACTGCATCAGACATGTCTGTAATTTTCCTATTTGACCTAACTATATACTTTTAAGCCATGTTATACTTTGTTTTACCTGAGATAAAATTGAACTCCTTAAAATTATATATTACCTTCTGAAGAAGCCAATCTGGAGGCCATTTCCTTAATCTTGGAAAGTTTATGGTTACATTTGTTCCTGTATCAACCATTTCTTCAAATCAGTATGATTTACTAAGACCTTTAGATTTTTGCCTTTGATCATCTATAGAAGATTGCCAAAATATTTGCTTTTTTTTTTTTTGGCTTCTGATTTTGCTTGTTTGTTTGTTTGCTTGCTTGCTTGCTTTATCTATTGAAGTTGTTTTGACTTTGATATTTGTGCTTTTAGTATCCATTTTTAGAGCAAGGTTGTGATTTGTTTTCCTGAATAGGCTGATTTGAATTTGGTATTGAGGCTTTCAAGCTGCCCCCTTGTGAGTGTTTTGATAATAGATTATCCATTTATATGTTCAGCCTTTGCCACACCTTTTTCATATATGAGATGGCATAGATTTTCTTTAGGACTCAATTTGGTTTGCTTTGTAATTTCTTTGAAATGAGTTTGTTCACCAAAATTTGGACATTTGTGAGTTTGGCTTTTCTGCTAATACCTACAGATGGCTTCTCTTATTAAGGTTACCTCATGAGATCTAACACCAATCATATTCCTAGCCCATTCATCAATAGGTGCTGATCATTTCCTCAACGATATGATCACCTGTTTGCATTCAGCGTTAGCATTTTCACAAGCCAAAGATTTAATGAATGCACTTTAAAATCATGGATCTGACATCTTTCTATCTACAACAGAAGTTAATTTTTGTAAAAAGTCTGTGAATGATTCTTTTGAGCATAGTAAAGCTTGAGAACATGGCTCAAGTATTGTTTTCTATTTCTTCAGTTATGTCCAAGGCACCTAAGGCTGCTATGTGACATTATATCAAGGTTTCTTTCTAGTATGCAGCTAATATCTCTATCAGCATATTGATCTTCTCCTAGCAGTTGTTTTTTAGAAATACTGGCAGCTCTGGCTCTATTTTCTTTTTTGATGCAATCTCTTTATTCTCTTCCACCATGAAAACCACTGGAACTCTGGCCCAGTTTCTAATATTGCTCTTGTCATATCTTTTGAGTCTTGGGAGATGAGTCTATTTTTACTCACTCAAACGAGAACACACATGGTATGCACTCACTGATAAGTGGATATTAGCCCAAAAGCTCAGAATACCCAATATAAAATTCACAGACTATGTTAAGCTCAAGAAGAAGGAAGACAAAATGTGGATGCTTCAGTCCTTTTTAGAAGGGGAAGGACAATACTCATCGGAGGTAGAGGGTAAGAGGGACTTGGAAGGAAGAGAGGAGGAAAGGGGGAAAATGGGGCCAGGATCAGGTATGGGAGGAGACAAGGATGATATACAGAGGGTCATGAATTTTTACAGAGGTGTGTAGCAATGGGGGATGGGAAACTGGGAGTCCCAGGTGCCAGGAAAGCAAGAGGTTCCTAAGAACCCATGGGGATGAGATTAGCCTAAATGCCCAACAAAGCAAAAGGAGAACCTCTAGAAAGCATATTCAGAGGTTAGGCAAGGCCTCCAATTGGGTGATGGGGCCATCTACTCATCTTCAAATTTTTAATCCAAAATGGTTCCTGTATAAAGGAAATGTGGTGACAAAGTGTGGAACAGAGACTGAAGGTAAGGCCATTCATAGACTGCCCCACCTGGGAATCCATCACATATACAAACGTGAAACACAGACACTATTGTGGATGGCATGAAGTGCTTGCTGACAGGAGCCTGTTGTAGCTGTCTCCTGAGAGGCTCTGCCAGAGCCACACAAATACAGAGGCTGATGCTCACAGCCAACCATTGGACTGAGCACGAGGACCCCCAATGGAGGAAATACAGAAAGGACTGAAGGAGCTGAAGGAGTTTGCAACACCATAGGAAGTACAATATCAACCAAGCAGACCTGGGGAGCTCCCAGGGACTAAACCACCAACCAAGGAGTACACATGGAGAGAACCATGGCTCCAGATGCATACGCAGCAGAGGATGTCATTGCCTGGCATCAAAAGAAGGAGAGGCCCTTGGTCCTGTGAAGGCATGATGCCCCATTGCAGGGTAATGCCAGGGCACTGAGGTGGGAATGGGTGAGTGGAAGGGGGAGCACCCTCATAGAAGCAGGGGAAAGGGGATGGCATAGGGGGATTCCAGAGGAGAAACCTGGAAAGGGGATAGCATTTGAAATGTGAATACACAAAATAGCCAATAAAAAAAGAAATCAATATTTGTTTTATGAATGCTGAGTATATTCCATTAATAATTGACACTTTCCTTAATTATTTTTCAAATCCAGAACATCCACAGGGAGCCATTTGTATTCACTGTAAATTTATGAATGATTTTCATCTGCTTGCCTTTGCTATATATTAACTGCATAAACTAAAGTTTGATTTCTAACAAATTTTGGACGACTCTCTTTATTTTCATCCTCTGTCTCCACTTGACTTTTTACTTATCTTTTTTTATTAATAATTTAAACTTCTCTTTTAATGTCTGTGTCCATATTTCTGTCATCCTAACATTTTGTTCAACCAGGTCTACAACACTTTATACCTACTTTTTTTATGTTTTCTTTTGTTTTCATATTTTTTATTTTGTATTTCTAACAACTTAATATCTTCTTTATTCTGATTTATTAATTTTAGCAGAGTCTCCTCTAAGCCTGTGAACTTTTTTCTAATGTCCTGATTTTTTATTAAAAAAAAAAAAAGACATAGCACACTAAAATGCTTATTAGGATAAGAATGAAATTTAATATCACAATAACTATAAAGTGCCATGTTTTAATCTCCTCCATGGGTTTCATCTCCCTTGAAACATTCAGATTAGAATAATATAAAGCCCAAAAAGTATTTATTGTGTTTTTATTATCATGTTTTATTTCTTTAAAATGATCAATTTCAGTATACATATTGTAACTATGTAGCTATGTAACTATTATGTTTTATAATCATTTTGAGTTTAGTACAAAAATATGATTTTTTTTTAAAATTTTACCTGATTGTGAGAACTGTTTTTATTTGAGTTTGGCTTCTGCTCCTGTGCTAACAGCAGTTCTGACTCATTCTTTTAACTCACAGAGAAGTGTTGTGTTTCTGCCTTTTACCCGTAACTTGGAATACCTTACCCAATCCCAATTCTTCATCTCCTCTGGGAAGTTGTAGGGTTAAAAATATTGTCTTCTTAAGTCAGCAGATGTATGACCGAGAAGAGCGCCTTTGGACAGGCCTACTAATTTAGCTCTGTCCCCATTGGGAAATAGATGTTTGGCCTGAGAGAAGAGTTCAATCAGTTTCTTAAGGCTTTTATGCCTGAGACAGTGGCCTGAAAAACTCTAGAAATGCTAGGTAACCTTATCTATGTTAATAGGAGGAGCTTCCCTTGCTATCTAGTGTTTGACTCCTCCGTTGATGGTTACAGCCTGGTGATGTGAAATTTCCTGGACTTCCTTTCTCTGGACTAACTTCAAGTACTACTTCCTTAGTTTGCTCAGGCCCAAGTTTTTTTATGGGATCTCTGACCCTTGCTAGTCCTTTGGTGAAAATCTTGCTGAATTGTCTTTGGTCCTTGGGACTGTTAGGTTTCACTTTCCTTCTGAAACTTTCTGTTCTAAGGCCTGAATATGAATTTAAAGAGTATGGATAACATGCCTTTTGGTTGGGCACAGTATATAAGTGACTTTTCTTTAATATAAATGTAGCAGTAAATTAATTAATCAATCGATCAAATAATTAATTAATCATATAGTGGCATTTCTTTGTCTTATGTTAGTCCTCAATACAACACACAGAGAAACCAAGATTTATTTAAAACTGCACATCAATTATTGAGCAGTTAAATGATCTACTTTACTTTCTATGTTAATCTGGCTACCTCCCAACCCCATGCTGTGAAGTTTTCACATTAATGATCTTGCTGTTTGGAATTCAGGTGTGTTTCCGTGATCTCTCTAGACCCCTTCTTTAGGGCTCCAAATTCTCCATACTTGTAGTGGCTATTCCTGGTTGTCAACTTGACTATATCTGAAATGAACTACAGTTCAGAATTAGCCCTACACTGGAGGCTGAGAGATACAAGTTTCCGACCTGAATCTTGGCATGAAGATCTTGAGGCATAGTGGCTATGAATCCCAGAGGATTAAGATAGAAAGATCTATGAGTTCAAGATCATGTGGGATCAAAGGTATGGTGGCATAGTGGCTATGAATTCTAGAAGATTAAGACTGGAAGATCTATGAGTTCAGGCAAGGTCATGTGGGATTAAAGGTGTGGCACACACCTTTAATCTGGGCCACATCTTTTGCTGGAGACCTATATAAGGACATTGGAAGAAGGAAGGCTCTCTCTGCTTTGCCTGCTTGCCTTGTGGGACTGAGCAACTGCTGTATCCTTGGACTTCCATTCAGAGCTGCTGCCAACCATTGTTGGGAGTTGATTGTTGGAAGTTGGACTGCAGACTGTAAGTCATCAGTAAATTCCCTTACTACATAGAGACTACCATAAGTTCTGTGACTCTAGAGAACCCTGACTAATACAATAATCCTCACTGTTCTGAGTCTCCCTCTCTTCTGTTTCCCTCCTCTGCTTGGGAGAAATACCTCCCCATTCTCTATTCTGCCCAGCCATTGGGTGATCAGCATTTATTGTCAAGAAAGATAATAAATGGTAAGAACTGTTTACAATCTTGAGACAGGAAATTTGGGTATAAGAGTTACAGCTCCATATATGTCAGAACACTTTGGCTCCCCACAGTGGATCTCCATGAAAACAGACAGTCCGTGGTTCCAAACCATTTATTGCTATTGTGGAAAATAGATGTGTAAAACCACACCCAACTTCTCAGGGTTGGCCTGAGATTATAGCCTCACTGGTTAATTACTTTAAGTATATTTAGGTATATGACATATTTTGAACTTAGAAATGATTATACAATACATTTTAGTTTTTATCTTGGCACTAGTTTGTATTTGTAATTTATGTATACTGCAGTGGAAATATATAATCTAGATAGAGTCTGTATCATGAAGTACTCTACCTATTTTTATCATTCACCCATTTTGTCATACATTTAAATATTTGCTGAATGGCTGGGAGGTGTTTAGTATAAGGAAAATAAAAGTCAATGAATACACATACACTTTGGTAAAATTAAGCAGCCTTCAAACAATAAATGATAAGTAACATTACTTAGAGCATGAAAAAAATCTTTGAAAAAGAAAACAGATTCAAAGCATAGAGGATTGAGAAGGGTGTGACATTTTCTTTCTGGTACAAAGAGAAAACATCAATCAAGTGTGTCAATTAGGTTTGTAATGTCAGTAGCAACAATCACTTATGTATGACATCAGTGGCAAAAGTTGCAAAGAAATCTAGTGTATTATTTTTTGCAAAGTTTAAGATGCAGAACAAGCACAACATCTTTAAAGCACAGAATAAATGCCAGTATGGAAGAGGCATGAGAAAGCTAATCTAACAATTTACAATTGTTTGCTATGGAATGTCATTGCAATGTGACCAAATACAGATTACAGGAAGACTGTTTAGATGGCAATTTACAGAGGTAATGAGAATATTTATACAAAGACTAGAAGACCCTGTATGCCTGATAAGAGTTTTAATGAAATAGCAAAACAAATAGA
>NW_022196891.1:8331504-8356118 GCF_008632895.1 Mastomys coucha
ACTTCAATGGCAAAAGGATTTCTCCTCCTCTTGGACGTACTGCTTATCAGTGAAATATATGGAAAATAAAAGGACATAATAGTTATCTAATTGACAAATGCCTTTGCATTCACTAAGTGCCAAGGCACAGGTTGGAATAAAAATTAAGTTCCAGTGAAAAGAATTTAATGCTTTCTTATTGTTCTGCTAAGTTTCCATTTTAGATTCTGTTATGTAGCTCAAGCAGTTAAGGAGGCAGTGGCACTGTTGTCTCAGGTAAGCTGACTATCAATATTACCTGATATAAAGTGATACAGAGCCTTGGTATAAGGAAACACACTTTCATGCGAATTTGTAGGTTGTTCTCTTAATTAACAAAAGTTCACAAATATGCATACTTTAGTCTATATACTTAAGTGACACCATGGACTTAAGTTCATTTGCATAAAGAAGACGTTATAAACTAAAATGAAAATATGTGAAGGTACATAATGTCATGTACTATTCTTTGTTGTGATATATAACTGAAAACATTAACTAAAGCTATATAATTAGAACATGTCAGAAACTGTTGACAATTCTCCAAATTTCTGCATCTTTTAGATATACCAAAATATAATTAAATGTTTGTTTATTAACTTTTAATTCAATTATAGAAAAATATGATTATTATGAGGAAAATATGAGCATCTTATTATGAAATATACCATTAATTACCTAGAGACAATAGGTTGAAGATACCAAATATACAATTTTATCTGCCATCAGTAGTTCATTATTGAATAAATTATTTATAAATTATTTCTCTAAATACTTTTTCAATAGTTGAGTCTTCTTCAAATATTTGTTTTGTGTTTCACTTTCTTTCATGATGAGCAAACACTCATGAAAACATAAGTGTTGTCAAATGTACATCTGATGACATTCCCTTACTACATAATTTAGGCACAATGACACATTTTCTCCTCTCTGTAGATCCTAGAAGCTTTCATCAATCTCATAAACACTTAAGACCTTGAGTTTTATATCTCACTTTTGTAGATTCAGCCTGCTTTTGGGTAGTGCTAGTTCTGTACATTTCTCTGGTTTCCATGTATTAAATATCTCTCCTCCTACCATTACCAGTTTAGATAATCATATTTTTCCAATTTTGACTATAATTATATATACATAATATACATTATCCATTTGTAAAATTATTTTGCAAAGTTATTGCAATTTTTTTTTTTTTTTTTTTTTTGGTTTTTCAAGACAGGGTTTCTCTGTATAGGCTTAGCTGTCCTGGAACTCACTCTGTTGACCAGGCTGGCCTCGAAGTCAGAAATCTGCCTGCCTCTGCCTCCCAAGTGCTGGGATTAAAAGCATGCGCCACCACCACCTGGCCGCAATCTTCTTGTTATAACTGTGACATGTGCTTTTTGTTTGGTAGTACTCCTATACCAGAGTCACCTATAGACCAGAGGCTGAATGATATTATTCAGATATACCACTTCTATAAGCTCCACAGCCACTGCCAACAGCTAATGAACAGCTAATGAGCTTCCTTTGAACAGAGAGTACAACACAAGGTCTGCTGATACAGTATTGAAAAGTGAAAGTGTGACAAATTGCCTTTTACTACTTGGTGTGACTCATCAGGCCCGTAGTTATATGCCATAAGTAAGATACCACATGAAGGTCTGAGCTCACAGGGGCTGGAAGCAGCCAAGGTGGCTGGTCTCCATAAGGAAGTGCTTTGCACAATTTAAATCTCTGTGGACCCAAGGAACAAAACAAATCGATTGAATCACTATAGGCCAAAGTTCAGCTTCTGATGGAGTACAGCTTTTAAGCTCATATTTCTCCCCAGGAGTCATTCTGCTCCCAAAATGAAGACAATTCTGCTGAAGAGCACAAAATGACCACCCAGCTAATATGAACTATAGTGATCCTGGAATGTCTACGAAAAGGAAAAAGGCAGTCATCACAGAGGAAGGGAAGAACTTGAAGGCTTCTGAGAGTTTTCACATAGCTCCAGCAAATGCCAAGCTCTTTGGCATCTCAAGAGAAGAATGGATACAGAAAGTGTGGCGCATTTAAACAGTGGAGTGCTACTCAGCTATTAAAAATGATGAATTCATGAAATTCTTAGGCAAATGGATGGAAACAGAAAATATCATCCTGAGTGAAGTAACCTACTCACAAAAGAACACACATGGTATGCACTCACTGATAAGTGGATATTAGCCCAGAAGCTTGGAATACCCAAGATACAATTCACAAACCACATGAAATTCAAGAAGAAGGAAGACCAAAGTGTGCATACTTTAGTCCTTCTTAGAGGGGGAACAAAATACCCATGGGAGGAGATACAGAGAAAAAGTATGAAATAGTGACTGAAAGAAAAGCCATACAGAGACTGCCCCACCTGGGGACCCGTTCCATGTACAGTCACCAAACCCAGACACTATTGTGGATACCAACAAATGCTTGCTGACAGAAGCCTGTTATAAGTGTCTCCTGAGAGGCTCTACCAGTCCCTGACAAATACAGAGGTGGATGCTCGCAGCCAACCATTGGACTGATCACAGGGTTCCCAATGGAGGAGCTAAAAAAGAACCCAAGTTGATGAAGGGGTTTGAAGTTCCATAGGAGGAACAACAATCTGAACTAACCAGTACCCCCTGAGCTCCCAGAGACTAAACCACCAACCAAAGAGTACACATGGTGGGACTCATAGCTCCAGCTGCCTATGTAGCAGAGGATGGCCTTTTTGGTCATCAGTGGGAGGAAAGGCCCTTGGTCCTGTGAAGGCTCTATGCCCCAGTGTAGGGGAATGCCAGGGCCAGCTAGCAGAAGTGGGTGTATGGGTGAGCAGGGGGAGGGAGGAAGGGATAGGTGGGTTTTGGAGGTGAAACAAAGAAAGGCAATAACATTTGAAATGTAAATAAAGAAAATATCTAATAGGAGAGTAGATTAGGTGCATCCCCAAATATTAAAACCAAATTAAGAAAAAAAAAGACAAATCTGTGACTTGGAATGAATATTTTGTAGTATTCTTTCTATTACTTTCCAACATCATTACTGTTCTGTTTTGGACTAGTGTCTTACCTTGTATACCTATTGTTGTAATAAATGACTATGATCAAACACCAAGTTGGGGACAGAAGAGTTTATTTGACTTATACTTCCATACCATAATCCATCATTGGAGGAAGTCAAGACAGGAACTCCAACAGGGATGAAACCTGGAATCAGGATCTGATGCAGAAGTCATGGAAGGATTTAGTATCGACATGGCAAATAAACAGAAGAATAATGTGTGAAATCTGCAAAAGAGCGAGGATGCAATCATGTTAGAGGGAGGGAAGAGCAGCCCAGCCTCCCCTGCCCTTGAGTCTGGAGTAGCAAAGATAGAATAAGGATTTTAGTAAATAAAAATTTAGGAATTTTGGAGGGGAGGCATTAGCAACAAGAAAGTTTGGGATTGGCCTAGCCATTGAGCTGCTTAAAGCATATTAAATATAAGGTTGTGCTTGTGAGTCTAGGAGAAATAGATGATTTTATAGACAGATACCTCCTACCAAAGTTAAATCAAGAGCAGGTAAACTATTTAAACAGTCCCATATCCCCTAAGGAAATAGAAGCAATCAGTAAAAACATCCCAACCAAAAAAGCCCAGGGACAGATGGCTTTAGGGCAGAATTCTACCAGTCCAAATAAAAGCTAATAGCAATACTCCTCAAAAAATCCCATACAATAAAAACAGAAGGAATATTACCTCATTCATCCTATGGAGCCACAGTTACTCTGATTCCTTGAACACACAAAGACCCAACAAAGAAAGAGAACTTCAGACCAATTTTGTTTTTAATATTGATGCAGAAATACTCGATACAATTCTGGCAAACCAAATCCAAGAACACATCAAAATGATCATTCACTAGGATATTCAACAGGATCAAGTAGGCTTCATATAGGGATGATTCACTATATGGAAATCCATGGATTTAATCCACTATATAAATAAACTCAAAGAAAAAAATCACATGATCATCTCCTTAAATGCTGCAAAAAACTTTAAAAATTACAACACACTTTCATGTTAAGTCTTGGGAAGACGAGGAATTTAAGACCCACACCTAAACATAATAAAAAGCAATATACAACAAACCAACAGTCAACATCAAATTAAATGGAGAGAAACTTGAAGAAATCCCACTAAAATCAGGGACAAGAAAAGGCTGCCCACTCTCTATGCATTTATTCATTATAGTAATCTAAGTTCAAGCTAAAGCAATTAGACAACAAATGAAGGTCAAAGGGATACACATTGGAAAGGAAGAATTTGAGGTATTACAATTTGCAGATGATATAATACTATATATAATTGATTCTCAAAAGAATCTACCAGAGAACTATTCCAGCTGATAAACAAATCAGGTAGGGCATTTTCTGGATGGCTTTTCCTTCAGTCTTTGCTCCACTCTTTGTCCCTATATTTTCCTTATATAAGAGCAATCTGAGGTAAAATTTTTGAGAAGGGTAGGTGGCCCCATCCCTCAAATGTGGGCCATGTCTAGCCTCTGCATAGTGTCTCTACAGGTTTTCTCTCCCGTGTGTTGGGTATTTCAGCTAATGTAATCCTGGTTGGGTACTGGAAGCCTCTTGCTTTCCTGGAGTGTGGGATTTTTTGTTGCCTACCCCCAGTTCCCCATCCCCCATTGCTATACACCTCTGTTGATTTTCCTGGCCCTCTGTACATCTTCCCCATCTCCTCCCACACCTCATCCTACCCCCTCTTTTTTCTGCTCTCGCTTCTCTCTTCCTCCTGAGTACGTCCCACCCTCTACCTCCCATGATTAAATTGTTCCCCCTTCTAAGTAGGACTGACGCATGCACACTTTGGACTTCTTTTTCTTCAACTTCATATGGTCTGTGAGTCCTATCATGGGTATTCCGAGCTTTTTTCCTAATATTCATTTATCAGTGAGTACATTCCAGGTAAGTACTTTAGTGAGTGTTGCCTCACTCAGGATGATGCTTTCTAGTTCCAACCATTTGCCTGAGAATTTCATGAAGTCATTGTTTTTAATAGCTACATAGTAATCCATTGTGTAAATGTACCACATTTCCTGTACCCCATTCCTCTGTTGAGGGACATCTGGGTTGTTTCCAGCTTCTGGCTATTATAAATAAGGCTACTATGAACATTTTAGAGCCTGTGTCCTTGTGATATGTTGGAGTGTCTTTTGGGTATGTGCCCAGGAGTGGTATAGCTGGTTCCTAAGTTAGTAAGTACTATATTCAATTTCTGAAGAACCACCAGACTGATTTTCAGAGTGGTTGTACCATCTTGCAATCCCACTAGCAATAGAGGATTGCTCCTCTTTCTCAACATCCTTGCCAGCATCTGCTGTCACCTGAGTTTTTGGTCTTAGCCATTCTGACTGGTGTGAGATGGAATCTCAGGGACATTTTGATTTGCATTTCCCTGATGACTAAGGATATTGATCATTTCTTTCAGTGCTTCTTGCCCATTTGAGATTCCTCAGTTGATAATTCTTTGTTTAGCTCTGTAACTCATTTTAAAACAGTGTTATTGGTCTCTTTGGAGTCTAACTTGTAGAGATAGAATGTAGGGACTGGAATGCAACACAATTGTTTAAATTCATCTGAAACTTGGATGATGTACAAGGAAAACCAGAGTGAAAATGAGTAAATGTAAAAAATAAGAAGTTATAAGTAAATACCAATAGAAAAATAGTACAGTATTAAATTTTTTACAGTTTTAAAACTAATGCATGATCTGGATCTGGCATACAATGTTCTCACTAAATATTATTACTATTTCTTTTATATTTTTATTATCCCATTATTACTTGAATACGGTATGTATATACATCATATTTCTAATTTTTAAAAGATGCCAAAATTCTAGAATTCTGGAAAAAAAATCACCTAAAAGAAAGTAGAAAGTAGTATTTTTCTTTTCTTTTCTTTTTCTTTTTTTCTTTTTTTCTTTTCTTTTTTTTTTTTTGAGACAGGGTTTCTCTGTATAGCTCTGGCTGACCTGGAACTCACTCTGTAGACCAGGCTGGCCTCGAACTCAGAAATCTGCCTGCCTCTGCCTCCAAAGTGTTGAGATTAAAGGCATGTGCCACCACTGCCCAGCCAATAGTACTTTTGGTGAAAACAGAATTCATGGTTAAAATAACAAGCTTTGAATGTCATAAAAGGGACTGGTTAAACTCAATAGAGCAGTTGTTTTTGGATTTTTTTGTGCATCTTGTTACATACCAATAGCATGACACATTTCAAGTTTTATCAAATATTATAGTATCATGTCTACAATTAAACTTTATGCCTACATAAACTTGTACAACTCATGTCCCAAATTAATGAAGAAAAAATTATTTTGTAATGAAGATAATGAAAAAATGTATTCTATTTTCTAAACCAATCTCTTTACCAGCTACATATTTGACAGTTGTCAGTGCTTAGAACATATGAAGAACTCAAAATCTGAACACCAAGAAAAGAAACTCACTTAAAACACATGTCATGGAAATAAACAAAGACATTATGAAAAGTGAAAAGACTAATGACTAAGAAGTAGTTGAAAAATGTTCAACTTCTTTAGACATTAGAGAAATACAAATTAGTACTTTGAGATAGCATACCTGAGTCAGAAACGTTAAACAGTATCGGAGTAGAGGGAGCGGTGATGGAATCAATTAAAAAATATTATATATTATGAAATTGACAGAAAATAAAAATATGACTTAGGGATGGTTTAAAATAATAAAGCCAAACTCAAAATTTTACATCGGACAGTGCTCATATCAACCTGTATAAGCAGAGGAGACCAGATCAGATTCTGTCAGTTCTGCACATATTTCATACCATTAGTGTGTATTATGCTCTCTCTTTCATTTTCTCTCTCTCTCTCTCTCTCTCTCTCTCTCTCTCTCACACACACACACACACACACACACACACACACACATCACACAAAAACATGCACACATACAGAGACACTTACATACGCATAACCTGCACCCAAATGTGAAGATGACATCAAAGAAACTGCATATTATATACAAAGGCAAACAACATTTGTCCTAGAAATAGAATTTCATTCTATAACTTGTACCAGTCACTTCATAAAAATGAAAGAGAATTATGAAAAATATTTTTATTTGTGTATTTTCAGGAGAGTTCTTCTATACAGTAGATTGTCTTAGTAATTTTATCAGTATTTAAAATACAGAAATAAAATTTAAAATAAGACTGTGAATGCAACATTGAGATTTTAAATACAATGGCATATAAAGAAAAATAATTATACAAAATATTGTGACTTATTTTACCTTTTATACATGCATATAATTTAAGCAATTTAATAATTTTCTTCCTTTCTCACTCTCATTTTTTGTTATTCAATATTTATGACCTCTTAATTTTCCTATATTTTAGGTTTGACAAACAAAAATAAAAACACCTAATATTCTGAGACCGATTTATTTCATTTAAAATGATTATGCTCTAGGCTCTTTCTCTCTCTCTCTCTCTCTCTCTCTCTCTTTCAATATATATATATATATATATATATATATATATATATATATATATATATCTTTTTAAAATTCAAAATGAAATATCATTTGTGAGTAATTGGTCAGACCAAACAAAAAGGCAGTGCTAATGAGGCTGAGACCCTTGTGGTTGGCTGTCAAGAATATGTGTGTATGTGTGTGTGTGTGTGTGTGTGTGTGTTTGTGTATTTGTGTGTGTGTGTGTGTGTAAACCTAAGTGGGATGTTATGTTCACACTTTTGGACATCTTCAGATTTTGCTTCATAAGGAAAGGATACAACTATCATGTAAAATGGAAGAAATGGAGAATATGGGTTGGAAATAAAAGTAAGTAAAACAAAAAGAAAACCAAAAAAGATTCAATATATGTATATGCAAATCTAGCATGGCTCTTTGTTGCTATTTTACAAAGCAAAATCAAATACCCAGGTGAGACAGTGTGTTAGTTAGGGCTTCTATTGTTGTGAAAAGATACCATGACTATGGAAACTCTTAAAAAGGAAACCGGGCAGTGGTGGAGCATGCCTTTAATTCCAGCACTTGAGAGGCAGAGGCAGGCAGATGTCAGAGTTCGAGGCCAGCCTGGTCTACAGAGTGAGTTCCAGGACTATACAGAGAAGCCCTGTCTCAAAAAAATAAAACAAACAAACAAACAGACAAAAAATAGATGTGCAGGCAGCAGTACCACACTTCCACCAAGAAGGCCATCCTTATTCCAACAAGGCTATCTTTGAATAGTGACAATCCTTAAGAGTATATGGGAGACACTATTATTCAAACTACCACAGGCAGATTGTCTTTAGTCTTACATTTTACCAAATAGCTCATTTAATTCATGTACACTAATGTGACAGAAAATGTACCATATTTCCTGTGGAAAAAATTCATACTATAATGGAAACAAAAAGTTTATCTAACTTTTACCTTTACTGGTCTTGGAAGATATATTCTAGTAATAACATCCTTTGTTGAGTTTAGGAAGCTATGTGGTTTGCTCCTGGTCTAATCTTGTTTTGGTAACCATTGTAGTTAATACAATATCTCTCCAATAGAGAGAGAACCTGCCATTGATACACTATTATGACTAATTACTAGTGTGTTGATTATATACTAGAGAACACTGTTGAATAAATGGGTAAGTGTATAGAGCTATGATTCTCTTTATGTTACAGATAAGTAACAAAGACCTTGTAAAACATTTCATTCCTGAAAGCAAGTTAATGGTCACTAAATTATTTATCATTTCAGAGCACTTCAGTGAGTCACCATCTTTTGAGGATAAATACATACACTAAGCTTAAGTTTGCAACATTTAAGGAAAATAAATGGTAAACATTATCTTTCATTTCTTGTTAAATCACTTATTCTACCTTACAAATATTGCCTAACACCCAATCTTCTAAAGTAAATGGAAGAATTCTTATAAGAAAAACATAAGAGTAAGAAATTAATCATAAATCTGAGGCACTACAAAAGGCTGATAAAAAATAGAAATATGTACACCCTGGGTATCTAACAACCGTAACTAATTTTTATTTTAAGGAAAATAAGCACTTTAAGTTAGTAGCATCATTCTTCAATATGATCTTTTCTTTGTACCAAATCCATTAAATTATATTACAAAAAAATTTACAGATGTAAAATATGTAGTCTCTGAATCAATCAAAATATCAGAAATTAAAATTTCTAAAATTCCTGACATATTAAAGAAATATCAGTTTAAATTTAGTAAATAAGGTGCACTTATGTTTTCTATTTTATTTTTCACAAAGACTAAGCATGGAAGATAATTATGTTTCTACTTTTTAACACTCTTGTTGCTTTATTGCCTCTATTCCTGAATGTTTATTTATCAATTTGAATATGATATCAGTTTAAAAGAATACATACAATGATGTGGTAGGGAATTAATTGTTTTACTTTCCACATGGCTATTCCAGTGACTGGAAAACAAAATTTAATTCAAATTCCTGACATAAATATTTAACTAAATTATTTGCTGTGAAAAGCAACTATAAGTTAGAGTAATTGCCACTACTTGTCACTAAATTTTCAGTGTATAGATCTACAAAATCAAACCAAAACAAAACAAAACAAAGAAAGAAAAACCAAAGAGTACAGTGCTAATGTGTTAGTTAAGGATAAAATTTTAAGTATTTCCTTTAAAGGGCCTGTTTAGAAAATGTCACAATGTGTAGAGATTTGTACTCACAGTTAAATCTAATTACGCATCACAGTAATTTTGACTTTTATTACTCTTTCTGAAGTATAGTGAGAATCTTCAGAATTCTTAAGATAAAAGAGAATTATTGAACCCCTAGGTTTATCTGCTTGCTTTTATGTGAATGAATTCTGCTTCTCTTGTTAAATTATAAATAATACATGGGAAGAATATTGCAGTTTTTTTATATTCATCCTAATCCCACAGAAAATACTACAAATAATAGACCCCCTAAACATAAAAATAAAATAAATCAAAAATGCTAAACAGTTTGTGACACAATCGAAAAGATTCTGTGAAACAACACTTAATCCCAAATATGGCTAGTGAAAAACCATAGACACAAATTAATTAAAGCCAAGTTAATTAAAGTTAGCTTTTTTTTTTTTTTTTTTTTTTTTTTTTTTTTTTTTTTTTTTTTATGTACACAAGGTGCTTCCTCCTTCAAAGCTGGGTGTTAGAAGTCAGCATTGGGTGTGAGAAAGACCAGGGGAGAGGATTTCCAAATGGGTAATTTGAGAGGTAAAATATTGGTATTGTAAATCTAGGAAAACAAATTAGTCCTAGTGATCCCTTGAAACAAAGATGTGGCTGCAAGGTAGGCATAACAAGTTATTCATAGGTGGTGATATAACCTTTTGAAACAAAAGTAGGGCTGCAAGGTGGATATAGGGAATTTTTTTGGAACAAATGTATGATTGCATTATTAAAACATGCAGCACAGAATTATTTATAGGTAAGGTTACAGGTGGAACAGTAACAAGTTTTTTAAAATAAAAATTTAATCATGGATAGGAATAAACTTGCTTTATCTTTATTATAAAATGGTGTTTAAGCCCAAAATGGAGGCAGGTTGGTTCTTTACCTACAAGGAAATTCTTGTGTAGGACAATCACCTAATGAGTGACCAAACAGGCAAGTAATGAAATGAAGATAAAAGAAGGAAGCCATCAGTAAATTTTAGTAGCTCTATGCTCCCTCTGTTGTGATCACAAATTTATTTTAAATCAAATAAGTTTGTTGCTGTCCAACTACAACGTTAAAACAGTGGGTTACCTGGAATATGGAGTTCGAAAGAAATAGGAAGAGATAAAAGAGATAGGAGGAGGCAGGGTGGCCAAAAGTATACCTACTCACGAGGAAGGTACCTTAAAACATCAGACAAGAGCCTTTATCACTCAGCCATCTTGAACCTTTATTGCCAATCCTTTGTTCCCCCAACAGGCATAATACCTGAGGCAAAAACCACTCCCCCCCCAAGTACGTCAGCATGCCAGTCCAATCAGTGACTTCCTTTTTTCTCTGCGGAGGTGGAGCTTCTGAATGTTACTGGAACCAGGTTGGAGGCGTGGCAAATAGCAGGAGACGGGCAGAGAGGTGTGGCTATGAGAGGCAGGCTTCAAACCAGGAGGGTAACATAAGTTCAATGCAATCTAATGGAAGAAAAAAAAGGAGGAGAAGAAGGGAAGGAAATCAAGAGGGGTAGAAAAGGGTTTCCTACTTGTCTTTTGTCTATTTTAATATATGTCCCTTAGATTAGTTGGATATAGTGTTACTTACATAAATATAAATTACACTTGGATTATCAAAATTGTTAGCAAGAAAGATTTGCACATAGTAATTTAGTTTGTATAGCTGCAAAATGTACATATTAACCAATAATAAATGAAAAATATTACTAGTTATTGTGTTGTGAAGATATATCACTACATGCAATTAATCACATAAACAGTTTATATCTACAAAAGTTGTTTGCACATGTGGTTTATATTCTATTGCACACACACACACACACACAAATACAAACACACAAACTCAGAATGTGTCATGTTAGGCCCAGGCATGAGTATCTCACCACAAAGTTTCTTATTTATTTATAAAAGAAAAATACAGACTTTAATATGTATATGTCTAGTAGCAATTAGATTTAGTAGGTAACAAAATTAAACATTTGGCAATGATAGGTTAACTTCTGAGAAGAAAGAGAAATAGAAAAGTGTAAGAAGGATAAGAGGTGGTTAAGGTGAGTTTGATTAAAACACTATATGCATGATGAAATTGAAAAAACAAGTATAATTAGAAAAGAATATTCACGGGGCTGGTGAGATGGCTCAGCGGGTAAGAGCACCGACTGCTCTTCAGAAGGTCATGAGTTCAAATCCCAGCAACCACATGGTGGCTCACAACCACCCGTAATGAGTTCTGACGCCCTCTTCTGGTGTGTCTGAAGACAGCTACAGTGTACTTACATATAATAAATAAATAAATCTAAAAAAAAAAAAAAAAGAAATATTCACAATGTTTGGAACAAAAGCTTCACTCTGAAAATGAAAATGTATTCAACACCTAAAGTTATTATATTATCATGTAAACAATTTAGTAAAGGGCAAACACTGTTTTTAATCATTAATGTCAAACTGTTATTTATATGTCATAGAAATAAAATGTTGTAGTAGATAACTAATCAATCAACATTCAGAAGAAATAATGGATCTTTGAAAATTTAAAGTCAAGTTGAAACTGTTTAGGAGACAACTATTTGTAGTGTGTAGGATGACTAGAAAACATCATTAACTAGAAAATTTTTCTGCATAGTCCCAAAATCTAAATCAGAATATTTAAATAAAGCTGATATGAATTGTGATTTTAAAATATTGCTGTAGAGAAAAATTATACAATTATGATAGTGGTTAGACACCAAGGCATGTCAGAGGATAAGAAACCACATCACAAAAGCCATTTGTGGAGAGCACTTCAAATCATCAGTCTACTTTCCTTCATTTCTAAATAAGAATCTGATTCTGCTAAGAACACTTGTATTTAAGAAATTCTAAATAAATGGATGAATTAAACTGCATCCCTTAAGGAAAGTACATGAAAAGCAAGAACAGGAGAGGAAAACAATGATTGTTTTTTATTTTCTATTGTCTGGTACCTTGATATAATTGACACGACTGAGATTTATTAAATAATTTGTACATATGAGTTCAAGGACTATATGAATTGAGTGTTTTATATATATATATATGCTTCTTGTCATGTATATCACAAGGAGAGGCTTCACCACAATTAGATTCATCATTATCTTTAGTTTTGTCTGTGCATGTGCACACATGTGTGTGTGTGTCTGTGTATGTGTGTGTATATATGTGTGTGTTTATTTCTGCAGGTAGGTTCAGATGCCAGTGGATGTCAGAAGAGGCCTTTAAGTTTTGAGACCTGGCTTCTAGAAGGTAGTGAATCATATAATACATGTGACTGCTATGAATGCTAATCTTCTAGGAAAGCATAATAATATCTTAACTGCTGAGCTATCAAATTTGAGAAAAATTATAATGTCCACCTGTTAACAATAACAATAAAACCCTGCTATTTCAAAATTAAACACATTTTTTGTTTGTTTTAAGGGTTTCATAAATTTTATTAAGGAGAATTATGAAATTTAAGCAAATTATTACAGTTGGTGTTAGATTTGGGGTGGATGTCCCACTCATGAAGACACAGAGACAGAGATCAATACAATAAGCAAGGGGTTTTTAATAATCCAGTATACTGGGGTGATCCTGCATTAAGGCAAAGGTGACCCCAGGGAACAAAGGCACACACTCTTTATACCCTTTGAGAACATAGTTTTACAGCATGAGTTGGTTATCTTTCCCATTGTTCTTTGTTTCCATTGACCTTTGTCCCAAAGGTGAGGAGGAGATACCTGTTTTATGTAGGAGGGGTTGGGGGGAGATCCACCCCCTCCTGGGGACTTTTCCTGGAACTGGGCATTACTCCCTGAAATTAGTGCACCTCCTGGGGACAGTTGTTTGTTCAGTAAACCCTTCTGAAGCTCTCTGTCTTTAGACTTAATGGACATTCCTGGCTCCTCAGTATTTTTTTCTTTATGAATTTATTAATTGATAAAAATGTTTATTGACAGTTTCCTGTGTGCCAGGTCTCATGTATCCTAAGTTCTCAAGACACGGTAAAGAGGAAATTATTACAATCTTTATAAAGCTTTGTGCACTTGATGAATCAGATCTGACACAAGACAAGATAAAGGAGACAGATAAATAGTGCAATAAATAATACATTTGTAGCATAGTACCTAAAAACACTATTTTAGAGATAAAGTCAGTTCAAGAGGGAGCTACATTTATTCACACATCTGAGAACTCTAAAGATAATAGACACTTCTAAGCAAGACTATAACACTGAAGTCTGAATCAGCTTCTTCTTCTTTGATATCGCCAAATGAAGAATATCCTCGGTATTTTTATGAGGTGTCCCTGTTTGCTCAATATTCTTACATTGGAAATAAGCAAAAGAAATGAAAATGTATTCTAAATACTACCACTTCATTTTCAGATTCTGTTTCATCATAAGGAGAAATTAAATTTATGTCCAATAACCGAACAGATTCTGTTATAAGGAAACTGTTGTCTGATCCAGATATTTTGGGAATGGCTTGTAAGAGAATAGCTGTCTTTGTCCAGACATCTCAAGGACAACTTTTCCATCTTGTTGGCAGGGTCAAACTAAGTTCATATTCTCGGACCTAGGAATCTACTTTTAACCTCATTGGTAAAAACTCTCTTGCATAATCCCTTATGTCAAATTTGATTGGAAAATATTTTACACTACTCTGCTTTGTGGTTGCATTCTTTAAGTATTCTATGCAATTTTTTAAATCAGGTTTATTATAGCTCAGATCTAGAGTTTGTTGTAAATCCCTGATAGATCAGCATAATTACAATTACATTTTTGGTCATGTGCATTAATCTGGTCTTTGAATTATGATGGAATCATGTTGCATTTAAGTGGAACCCACAACAGCTAGCCAATCATTTGGGAAGCACAATGATAAAAAAGAAATAAAACAATTTCCAAGAAATGATTCCACAACTCCTCAAATATTCTCCCTCACCTTCTCCCTCTCCCTCCCCTCCCCCCTCATACACACACACACACACACACACACACACACACACAAATTCATAACATTTGCCTAAAACATCTTTAAATAGCCAAGACAGCAAGGAAGAGCAAACTGTTAAGTGGGGACTCAAATTTTCTTGTACTCCTTAATCTCTGAACTCTAGCCTATGGAGTGTTGCAGTTATTGGCCTGCATCTGCATGCCTAGCTCAAAAATATACTTCTACCAATATTTTATACCATGTACAGCACTGTTTGATCTTCAAAACCTGATTAATGCCACAGAAGGAATGAAGAAAGGGCAGACACCAACACACACACAGACAAAAAAAGCTGGTGTGAATTAGTCTGTGTACTCTGGTAGAGTGGCATGAATTAGCACAGCAATCTGGAATCCCAGTGTTCACCACAGTAGAGAGGAGATAGCTAGTGATGGGGTACGAGTCGCGGCAGATGCGTCTGCAGACACCAGGCCCAAACAGTTCCACGTGGAAGAGGTTTAATTGGAAGGGGGTAGGGGGGTAGCAGCGCAGGAAGAGAGATGGGAGAGAGGGAAGAGAGAGAGAAAGATGGAGGAAAGTACATATATATATATATATATATATATATATATATATATATATATATATATATATATATATATGTGTGTGTGTGTGTGTGTGTGTGTGCGTGTGTGTGTGTGTGTGTGTGTGTGTGTGTGTGTCGTGACGTAGCAGTCCAGGTAAAGGTGGGAGCTGAACCCAATGGATTCTGGGAATATGGTTGGTGGCCATTGCCCTGGCGACAGGTCTGTGGACCTGCCCGTATCTGCCGCAGGTTCTGGATGCTAACAGCTAGCCTTGGGAAAAGATCTCTTTAGGCAAACAAAATAATATGTTGTAAACATCCAAGAGGAGGAAGGTGTAGTTGCTAGTTTGTACACACAATGGCCACTTGCTTTTAAACATCAGAGGAAGGCTTTGCAAATTCTAAGTTTGACCCCTATGGGAAAGGCTTTCCCAACTTCCTGTGACTTTGAAATATTTGTCTTTAACAAAGCCCCACCATCACCTCAGTCAACAAAATACTTGCCCTCAGGCCTTCCTCCAAACTCTTACACATCAATGCAAGACTTCCTCTGCTCCTCAGGCATTTAGTTGTTTTCAAATACCTGCTAGCATTAGCTCTAGGAGAAATTTATTCCAGGAAGGACATACATTTGCTTTTCAGAGTATAATTTCAGGAACTCTGATATTGCTACCACACTCTGAGAAAAAGCAAAACAAAACACTTACTGTTCACATATATTTGCTGATTTACTGAGATAAACCTTTCCTTTGGAATTCAGTAGATCAATGTCTCTTAGAAATCCTTCATTAGAAAGACCTATTTAGTTCACTTTGATCCTTTGATCCTTGGTCAAGTAAAATAAATGAAAGGGAAAACATTGAGACATAAGTAAAACTCTTAAGACCTCGCAAAAGAAATATAGAGCAATCCTAGTGGAGGGTGGCAGATATAAAATAACAATAGAGAATACACAGAGGCAATTAGACACTAAGGAAAACAAAAGATGTGAGTGCAGTCTTAGAATCACTCAACAGATAACACTTGTAAGAAATCACCTACAAAGACAGAATTGTACTAAATACTAGTAAAAGAGTCTTTTAAGTGAGGTCAGTTTTTAAACTGCCTGCCTGCCCTTCATTATTGAATAAAGTGGAGAATATTCTGAAGATGATAAAGATTACTAGGTATGAATTAAATGATGAAAGTCTCTGATTCTCAATAAGGAATCCAGGTGGAGAAATTACCATCAAAGGACAACTTTAACAGTATAAATTTCAGAATTTACATTCTGGTTAGTTAAAATTTGTTTTGGAATTTGTTTCATTTTATTTCAATTTTTAAAATTTTTAAATTCTTCATAGATAAGGGCTATGTAGTACAGGAGAAATTCTGATATTACTGAGATTTAAGGCTCCCTCCTTTACAAAACATTTCCAACTCTTTAGGAATTTTCTGTATCCAACACTTGACAACCTCAAAATGTTTTTGAGCATCTCCTCATTTATATTGACTATTATAATATCTCATTTTTCAAAAATTTTTCCTACCTATTCAGATCCTTTGTTTGTTTGTTCTCAGAAGTCTTATTGGTAATCCAACTTGTAAAGCCCAACCAACTCTGTCTTTGAAACAACCCCATTTTGTGGGAGACCAGGGGCTAAACTCTAATTCAAGGAAGAAAATCACGAAATTTACCTGAACAGTCATCCTATGATACGTTCTCCCCCACACCCTCAGCCAGGATACAATAGGAGGATCATAGTACATGAAAAAAACCAAAGACATCCTGTAGAGAATAGACAATCTGACCATCCTGTTTATCAGATGATTTTGCACATTTTCAGGTCTCCTGCATAATATGCCAGAAATACATTTTTTTTAAATGTTAATTTGGTGACTCAAGTTTGCTGTAACTACAATAAATACCCTAGGTCCCTAGATTCAAGACTCTAACTGACAGGTTGCAATGGGGATAGTGAGAGACCTTGCTCCTGAGCTACTAATAAAAGCCCTTATGAGATTACATGGAAATTGGCTTCGTGATGGTCTTTGGATACCTGCCACTTGGCCATAACAAACCCAAGCAACTAAATATTTATAAATACATTTGTTGGCTTATGATGTGTGAAACTGTGTTTCTTTCTTTCCTTCCTCATCTACCTAATTCACTTTTTGGCTTTAGTAAAAATCTGATGGCCAATTAGCTGGGCAGCAAATGTGGAAGGCGGCAATTCCTGGGAGGAAGAAAGGAACTCTGTCGAAAGAAGGCCTTTTCCTCTGGAGGCATGGGAGTAGATGACATCATATGATGGAAGGTATAGCTTGCTATGTGCATGGATGGGTTAGTCAATACGGTTAATTTAGATGAGGTAGCTGGAAATCAGTGCAGCTAAGGCCTAAGGCTTTGAAATATTGAATGGTTGCTGTGTGGCTAATTGGGGAAAAGATGATTAAGGAACAATTGCTGCAGTAATAATTCCAGCAATAATTAATATATACAGAATATTAATAATCATTTTAGTTTACATACATTTTTCAGACTCGTACCCTGTATGAAACAAACAACTGAAAAGTTTTAATTTTCTCTAAGAAAATAATCTTTAAAATAGTTACAGCATGGAGTTGGCTAGATGGCTCAGCGAGTAAGTGGACTGACTGCTCTTCCGAAGGTCCTGATTTCGGATCCCAGCAACCACATGGTGGCTCACAACCACCCGTAATGAGATCTGATTCCCTCTTCTAGTGAGTCTGAAGACAGATACAGTGAATTATGCTAGAGAGAGTGGGGCCAGAGCAAGCGGGGCATACAGAGGTCCTGAGTTCAATTCCCACCAGCCACATACATGATGGCTCACAGCCATCTGTACAACTACAGTGTACTCATACACATAAAATAAATAAAAATAAAAAATAGTTGCAGCATATCAAAGAATATTTTTATGGGTGTTTTGAATGCTTTTATTTCATTTAAAACTTTTATGCATCTTTTGATCTATATGAGTGTCTGCAGAGAGTCTGTGACTATCCATAGAAGACCAGGAAAAAAAAATTGTGTAATGGGAACTAAACCCCAATCCTCTGGAAAATGGGTAATGTTCTTACATTCAAAGTCATCACTTTCCTTGTCCCATTTAAAATTTTATATTATACAGGCTTTTGGACATTTTCATTACATTTTATAATCTTTGGCTACCATTACCTTTTGCCTCCTATTTGTCCCTTATGGTTCACTAGATAGCTTTGGATCGATTTTCACACCATAGCCTACAGATAGATAATCACCTATTTGCCGAGCAGAAATAAGGAAGAATACTATGTTTTCTCATTTAATCTAATGTAAATTTTCAAACATTTCTTTGTTTCCCAAAGACCTACTTTCAGTACCATTACAAAGTATATAATATAAATAATATACCACAAGTTAAACTTAAAATGAAACATAAGCATTAGAGCCTGATTGCTAAAATCATATGTTGTGGTGACAAGTTCTGCCTCTCCTCCAGCATACCTTGGATACATCCAATGGCTGTGGAAAACAATGAGGAGTGGTTCAGGGTGCGTTCCACATCAAAGCATTAGATACTGTGGGTCCAGGTGGCTTCTGGAGTGGATGTGTGAGCCACTGGTACACCAGCACAGGGAGGTTAGGGAAAAGTCTTGAATGGAGGTCTGAAGTCTGCATTTCCCTTCAAGGCATCAAATGACTCCTCTGCTTGCTTGACTGCAAGAGGGAACCAGTGTCCAGAATGGGCAAAATCCTGCTTCAGTTGAGAGCAAATTCTTTGGTAGAGGGGGCACCTTCTTTAAACATATTAGTGTTAAGGATCCTTTAGATGATGGTCTTCCTTGAAGATCTTTAATGATCCAATTCTCAGAGATCATTTTAGATTGTTCATATCACTTTACTGGAATAAGTTTGAATGTATACATTTTATTTATGGTGAACCAAAGATTATATGGTTTTTTGGCAGAAGATGTGAGAATATGCAGGTGGGGAATGTCATTGGCTAAAGGCTAAGAAGTCTATACATGCCTCAAGCATGGAGAGGTGGTACAGGTGCTGGGTATGAAACTCACTGCTCATTATTACCCACTTGGAGGTTGAGGTTAAGTCCTGAAACAGGCATGAAAACAGGGAGGGAGTTAGCTCTAATCCTTGTCTCAAATCTCTGATTTTTCTGGGACCTGAACATGCTCCACCTCAATAGTCCGATGTCCTTTTCTCTGTTCTCACAGTCCATGTGCCCTACAGAGTGTACCTAAGTAAAGGAACTTCTTAAAGAACAGAGACAAAATTTACGTAGGCAACCACAGTGTAAATTTTTTTAAATTAATGTTTAATACATTATTTCACTAATTTCCAAACAATATTCCATGGACTATTTATGGAATTTATCCATAAATAGTCAGAATTTATCATTGCTCTTATTCTTGACCTGTTATACCACAATGATTTAAGGTGGTAAAAAGAGTTAGTTTTCTTTTGGGGGGGGGCATGCAAGTATCTGCATCTGACTCTATAGCTGCTTGTTGGGTCTTTTGGAGGACAGTTTGTTGCAGGCGCCTGCAGCTGCATACGATTGGTCTTCTGGAAGAGCAGAAGGAGCCTAAAGAGAAATTAAGGGAACCGGATGGCGAGAGGGAATAAAAAATGGGACCAAAGCATGGTGGTGCTTTCAGTCCTCCATGTATTATTCTACTGAGAAACTAGCAGCCAGGCAAAACCCAGCCTCTGGAGGCCGGAGTTCCAGCATATCGAGTTTTGGCTAAGCAGGAACTTGGAAAGAGGCATGGCTATTAGCAGGAACTTGCCAGGCAGGGGTGTTCAGTAGCTTGATGGTTGGTGACTCCTAGTGGGAATTCCAAGAAAGAGACAGCATTGCAGCAGACAAAAGAGCTTTGTTTGGCTCACACCAGGTGGGTGAGTCGCTTAAGGTCAAAAGGCTTTTTTTTTTTTTCCTGAGGAGAGGTCACAACAGTTGTGATAGGTTCATTTTTGTGAGCACTCCATAGTCTCAATAATAGTGTCAGGCCTTGGGGCCTCCTCTTGAGCTGGATTCCACTGTGGGCCTGTTGCTAGACCTTCTTTTCCTCAGGCTCCTCTCCATTTCCATCCCTGGAGCTCTTCAAGACAGGAACAATTATGGGTCAGAGTTATGACTGTGGAATGGCAACCCATCCCTTACTTGATGCCCCGTCTTTTTGCTGGAGGTGGGCTCTACACATTCCCTCTTCCCATTGTAGGGCATCTTGTCTAAGGTTCCTCGTTTTGATTCCTGAGAGTCTCTTACCTTCCAGGTCTCTGGTACATTCTAGAGAGGCCCCCAGCCTCCTACCTCCAGAAGTTGCCTGTTTCAATTCTTTTTCCTGGTCCTCTTGTCTTCAGTCCTTCTCCCCAACCCCATACCCTACCCACTACCAAATCATGTTCCCCTCTTCCACATCTACTTTCCGTCCCAGGTCCCTCCAACCATCCCCCCCTTGCCATTGCTTTCTTCTCCCACCCAAGTGGGACTGAGACATCCACACTCGGGCCCTTCAGCTTGTTGAACATTTGGAGTTCTTTGGACTATATCTTGAGTATTCTGCACTTTTTGGTGGCCAGTATCCACTTGTTAGTGAGTACATGCCATGCATGTCCTTTTGGGTCTGAGTTACCTCACTCAGGATTTTCTAGTTCCATCCACTTGCCTGAAAAACTCATTTTGATTTCCTCATTCCTAATAGCTGAGAAGTATTCCATTGTGTAAATGAGCCACATTTTCTGTACCCATTCTTCTGTCATGGGATATTTTTTTTTCAGCTTCTGGCTATCACAAACAAGGCTGCTATGAACACAGTGGAACAAGGGCCCCTGTGGCATGGTGGGGCATCTTTTGGCTATATAACCAAGAGTGGTACTGCTGGAACTTCAGATAGATCTATTTCCAATTTTCTGAGGAACCTCCAGATTGATTTCCAGAGTGGCTGTAGCAGTTTGGCATCCCACCAGCAATGGAGGGATTCCTCTTTCTCCACATCCTTGCCAATATGTGCTGTCCTCTGAGGTTTTGTTATTAGCCGTTCTGATTGGTGTTAAGTGGAATCTCAGGATCATTTTGATTGGTATTTCTCTGATCACTAAGGACTTTGAACATTTCTTTAGGTTTTTCTCATCCATTTGAGATTCCTCTGTTGTGAATTCTCGGTTTAGTTCTATACACTAATTTTTGATTGGGTTGTTTGTTTTTTTGGTGGTTAGCTTCTTGATTTTTTTAATATATTTTGGATATTAGCATTCTATCGAGTGTGGGGTTAGTGAAGATTTTTTTTTCTCAATCTATATGTTGACAATTTCTCGTATTAGCTATGTCCTTTTCTTTACAGAAGCTTTCCAGTTTCATGAGGTCCAGTTTACCAATTATTAATCTTAGAGTGTGAGCCATTGGAATTCTGTTTAGAAAATTTACCTCCTGTGCCAATGAGTTCAAGACTCTTTCCTACTTTCTCTTCTATTAGATTCAGTGTATCTGGTTTTATGTTAAGGTACTTTATCCACTTGGACTTGAGCTTCTTGCAAGGTGACAAATATGGATCAATTTTCATGTTTCTACATACAGATAGTCAGTTAGACCAGTACCATTTGTTGAAGATGCTTTCTTTTTTTCCATTGTATATGTTTAGATTCTTTGTCAAAGATCAAGTACCCATAAGTGTGTGGTTTTATTTCTGGCTTTTCAATTCAATTCCATTGATTGTGTCTGTCTCTGTACCAATACAATGCAGATTTCATCACTATCGCTCTGCAGTAAAGCTTAAAGTCAGGTATAATAATTTCCCCAGCCATTCTTTTATTGTTTTTTCTTGTTGTTGTTGCTGTTGTTGTTGTTGTTTGTTTGTTTGTTTTTTGAGACAGGGTTTCTCTGTATAGCCCTGCCTGTCCTGGAACTCACTGTAGACCAGGCTAGCCTCAAACTCAGAAATCTGCCTGCCTCTGCCTCCCAAATTCTGGAATTAAAGGCGTGTGCAACCAGAGCCTGGCCATTCTTTTATTGCTAAGAATTGTTTTCCCTCTTCTGGGTTTTTTGCCTTTCCAGATGAATTTGAGAATTGCTCTTTCCATGTCTTTGAAGAATTGTGTTGGGATTTTCATGGGGATTGCATTGAATCTGAAGATTGCCTTTGGTAGGATGGCCATTTTTACTATGTTAATTCTGCCAATCCATGAGTATGGGAAATCTCTCCATTTTCTGAGATCTTCTTTGATTTATTTCTTGAGAGACTTGAAATTATTGTCATACAGATATTTCACTTGTTTAGTTAGAGTTCCCCCAAGATATTATATATTATTTGTGGCTATTGTGAAGGGAGTTGTTTCCCTAATTTCTTTCTCAGCCTGTTTATCATTTGTATAAAGTATAGCTACTGATTATTTGAGTTAATTTTATATCCAGCCAGTTTGCTGAAGTTGTTTGTCAGCTGGAGAAGTTCTCTGGCGTGGTTTTGGGGGTCCCTTATGTATACTATCATATCATCTGCAAATAATGACACTTTTGTTTCCTTTTTGCCAATTTGTACCCCCTTGATCTCTTTTTCTTGTCTTATTGTTCCAACTAGCACTTCCAATACAATAATGAATAGATGTGGTAAGTGTGGGCATTCTTGTCTTGTCCCCAATTTTAGTGGGATTGCTTCAAGTATCTCTCCATTAAATTTGATATTGACTGTTGGTTTGCTGTATATTGCCTTTATTATGTTTAGGTGTAGGCTTTGAATTCCTGATCTCTCCAATACTTTTAACATGAAGGGGTATTGTATTTTGTCAAAAGCTTTTTCTGCATCTAAGGACATCATCATGTGGTTTTTTTTCCTTTGACTTTGTTTATGGATTATGTTAATGGATTTTCATATATTGAACCAAACTTGCATCCCTGGGATGAAGCCTACTTGATTATAGTGAATGATGGTTTTGATGTGTTCCTGGATTTGGTTTGCAAGAATTTTATTATTTTTGCATCAATATTCATAAGTGAGATTGCTCTGAAATTTTCTTTTTTGGTTGGGTCCTTGTGTGTGTGGTTTAGATATCAGAGTAATTGTGGCTTCATAGAATGAATTGGGTAGTGTTCCTTCTGTTTCTATTTTATGGAATTGTTTGAGGAATATTGGTATCAGGTCTTCTTTGAAGATCTGGTAGAATAGGGCACTAAATCCACCTGGCCCTGGGTTTCTTTTGTTTTTGTTGGGAGGTTTTTAATGACTTCTTCTATTTCTTTATGGGATATGGACCTGTTTAGATAGTTTACCTGCCCTTGATTTAACTTGTTTTAACTCTAGAAAGCCATCCATTTCATCTAGATTTTCCAATTTTGTTGAATATAGGCTTTTGTAGTAGGATCTGATGATTTTTTTGAATTTCCTCTGTTTCTGTTGTTTTTTCTCCCTTTTCATTTTTGAGTTTTTAATTTTGGATACTGCCTCTGGGCCCTTTATTTAGTTTGACTAGGGGTTTATCTATCTTGTTTTTTGTCTCCAAGAACCACCTTTTAGTTTTCTTGATTCTTTGTATTATTCTCTGTTTATATTTGGCTGATTTATGCACTGAGTTTGACTAATTCCTGCTTTCTACTTCTCTTGGGTGTGTTTGCTTCATTTTGTTCTAGAGCTCTCAGGTGTGTTGTTAAGTTGCTAGTGTAAGATCTCTCCAGTTTCTTTACCAGGGTGCTTAGTGCTATGAATTTTCCTCTTAGCACTGCTTTCATTGTGTCACATACATTTCAGTATGATGTCTCAACATTTTCATTTAATTCTAGGAAGTCTTTAATTTCTTTCTTTATTTTTCCCTGACCAAGTTATCACTGCATAGAGAGTTGTTTAGTTTCCACATGTATGTGGGCTTTCTGTTGTTTTTGCTGTTATTGAAGACCCGCCTTAGCCACAGTGATCTGATAGAATGCATGGGATCATTTCAATCTTCTTGTATCAGTTGAGGGTCGTTTTATGACCAATTATATGGTTCATTTTGGGGGAGGTACCATGAGGTGCTGATAAGAAGGTGTATTGTTTTGTTTTAGGGTAAAATATTTGGTAGATATCTATTAAATCCATTTGGTTCATAACCTCCATTAGTTTCACTGTGTCTGTTTAGTTCTGTTTTAATGACTTGTCCATTCATGAGAGTGAGGGTCTCCCATTATTATTATGTAGGGTTCAATGTGTGTGTTGAGATTTAGTGAAGTTTCTTTTATGAATATGGGTGCCCTTGCATTTGGGGCATAGATGTTCAGAATTGAGACTTTGTGTTGGTGGATTTTCCCTTTGATGAACATGAACTTTCCTTCCTCTTCATGCTTGATAACTTTTGGTTGAAAGTCTATTCTTTTG
>NW_022196891.1:8356128-8359397 GCF_008632895.1 Mastomys coucha
GACCATTTGCTTGGAAGACCTTTTTTCATCCCTTTACTCTGAGATCGTGCCTGCCTTTGTTATTGAAGTGTGTTTGTTGTATGCACCAAAATGCTGAATCCAGTCTGTTAGCTTATGTCTTTTTATTGGCTAGTTGAGTCCATTAATACTGACAGATATTAAACACAGATGACGGTTCCTGATATGTTTCTTTTTGTAGGTGGCTTTATGTGATTTATTCTCTTTTTGGCTTTGTTGTGAGATGCTTAATATCTTGTCTTTTCTTCAGTGTAGGTACCTTCCTGGTGTTGGAGTTTTCCTTCTAGGATCCTATTATGCTTAATTGATTGGAAGGGCCATGTTCTCCTATGATCCTCCATCTTCCCTGACTCCTCCTGTTAGAATTATGCAGCAAAATGTACCTTGGAGGATCCAGCAGAATGTATGAGGAATAGATCTTAGACAAGGGCTTTATTTTGTGAAGAATCAAAGACCATCTCAGAGTGGGGATGTGAGGGGTGTGGCAGACAGAAATACAGACAGAAAGATTGACAGAGACAAAGAAATTGGAAAACAGAGAGAACAAAAGAGAAACAGGGAGACATGATGGCCAGAGAGACATTTTAAAGGATACCCATGTCTCACAGGAAAATACACAACTCAGAACTACAGTGGAAATGCTGCTGGTGGTGAGGTGTAGGCTGGCAGCGCACCTGATTTACAACACCTACAATCTTTCCTCCCTGTTTTAAAGTTTCTACTGCTGTGCAGAGATACCATGACCACAGTAACTCTTAGAAAATTAAACATTTTAGTGGTGGCTGTAGTAGAGTTAAGAGGTTCTTGTTTTAACCGGCAGCAGCTACATCTACATGAACTTGGTCTCTGGAAGAAAGGAAGGGGCCTACGAAAATAATGGAATCAGATGGAGAAAGGAATAATGAGACCAAGTCATGGTTCTGATCAAGGTCCAATGTGTATTTTGAATCTGAGAAATAAATAGGCAGGGAAAACCCTCCCCCCAGTCAGGCAGGATCTTGTGGCCAAATTAGCATCTTGATGTTCAATCCCAGAGGCAGGTGAAGCAGTTCAGCAAGGCTAGCTCCTAGCAGGAACTTCTAGAGAGGTGGAGAAGTGGCAGAACAAAAGGGCTTTGTTTAAGTCAGGAAGCCTCACTCTAGGTGGGCTGGCCACTTTGTGGCAAGGCAAGGTCCTACTCAGCTGGCTTTTGGCTAAGGAAAGTTACAGGTTCTATCCATTATCATCATAGTGGAAAGCATCCTTGCATGCAGGCAGACGAAGTGCTGGAGAGCTATCTGAGAGTTCGAAGTATATATCCACTGGCAGCAGGAAGAGGCAGTGAGATATTAGAAAGGATTTAAGTTTCTAAATGTTCAAAACCTACTGACACATTTCAATAATTCCATATGTTTTCTAACAAGGCCACAACTCCTAATAGTGCCATTTGTTATCTTCCTATGGGAAGCATTTTTTGAAATTAGATATTTTCTTTATTTACATTTCAAATGTTATCCTCTTTCCTAGTTTCCTCTCTGGAACCTCCTATCCCCACTCCTCCTCCCCCTGCTCACCAACCCACCCACTCCCTCTTCCTCACCCTGGCATTCCCCTACACTGAGGCATAGAGCCTTCACAGGACCAAGGGCCTCTCCTCCCACTGATGACCAACTAGGCCATCCTCTGCTACATATGCAGTTGGAGCCATGAGTCCCACCATGTATACTCTTTGGTTGGTGATTTAGACCCTGGGAGCTCTGGGGGTACTGGTTTCTTCCTCCTATGGGGCTGCACACCCCTGCAGCTCCTTGGGTCATATCTCTAGCTCCTCCATTGGGGACCCTGTGCTCAGTCCATTGGTTGGCTGAGAGCATCCACATCTGTATTTGTCAGACACTAGCAGAGTCTCTCAGGAGATAGCTATATTGGGTTCCTGTCAGCAAGAATTTGTTGGCATCCACAATAGTGTCTGGGTTTGGTGACTGTATATGAATCACTGGGTGGGGCAATCTCTGGATGGCCTTTCCTTCAGTCTCTGCTCCACACTTTGTCTCTGTATCTCCTCCCATAGGTATTTTGTATATGGGAAGCATTTTTATTCAAACCACCATAATGCCCATCTTCCATGAGGTTCCCTAAGCTCCAATGGGGACCAAATGGAGATTGGAAACTACGAATTTAGATTCTCAGCATAATGTCTGGAAGTGGGTTTGTCACCATGAAGTTGTTCTTTTAAGGTCTGTAAAGAATTATGATGAGGAATATTGATGGGGATGGCATTGAATATGTAGATTGATTTTGTCAAGAAGGCCATTGATATTATGTTAACTCTATCAATCAATGAGTATAGAAGAGTCTTTCCACCTTCTGATATTAATTTATTTCTTCAAGGTCCTGAACTTATAGTTATATTAGTCTTCACTTGCTTGGTTTGTGTTACCTCACACATTTTACATTATTTGTGGCTTTTTAAAAGTGTATTGTTCCCATGATTTCTTTCTCAGCCAGTTTTTTTGTTTGTATATAGCAGGATTACTGATTATTTTGAATGCATTTTGCATCTAGCCATTTTAGTGAAATTTTTTATCCACTCTAGGACTTACAAGGAAGAATTTTTAGGATCACTTAATATGCTATTATATCATCTGCAATAGTGAAACTTTGACATCTTTCTTTCCTACTTATATTGCTTGATCTCCTTTAGTTGTCTTCTCTATCCGGGATGTCAAGTGCTATATTTAATAAATTTGCAGAGAATGAACACCTTTGTTTTGTTCTTGACTTTAGGGAAATTCCTTTGAGTTTCTCTCCATTTGATTTTGGGCATAGATTTGCTGTGAATTAATTTTATGGTATTTAGGCATGTCTAATGGGAATCATAGGAAGCAGGTGAGGGAGGAATGATAAAGGGAGAGAGAACAGGAAGAGACACTGGAATTGGAGTTCATTTCAAGGTGTTTAGAAACTGAGTGCAATGGAAACTTCCTGGAATCTATGAGGATGACCCCTTAATAATAACTCTTAGTAATGAGAAATACAGAGCCTGAAAGAGTCATCTTTTGTGACCAGGCAAGGTTTCAAGTAGATACCAACTCAACCACAAAACCTTTCATTTACAAGTTTTTCTGCCTGCAAATTTTATTAGAGAAAGGTGGCATAAAACTTGTGAGAGTGGTCAACCAATGCCTGGTCCAATTTGAGACCTATACCATGAGAGGGAGCCCGTGTCTGACACTGCTTAGAGGTAAGGAACCAGAGGCTAGATAGCCTAG
>NW_022196891.1:8359407-8374315 GCF_008632895.1 Mastomys coucha
GACAAGAGACATCAATGAAATGATTTCTAATGATATTGTTATATTTTTAGATCAGAGATTAACATAATCATTATCAAAGAGGTGTTATCCAGCAACTGATAGGAGAAGATTCAGAGACCCACAGTCAGAATTTAAGAAGATCTGAGGAATTCTTGTGAAAGAAGGGAAGGAAGAATTGTAGGGGCCAGAGGGTTCAAGGATACCACAACAACATGGTCCAGAGAATCAACTAACCTAGGTTCATAAGAATTCACAGAATCTTAAAAATCAGGAGCCTTGTATGGATCTGACCTAGGTCCTTTCATATGTTACTGTTGTGTAGCTAGATGTTCTTTTGGAATTCCAAACCTTGACTTATGGGCTGTTTCTGACTCATTGGCTGATTTTGGGAACTTTTTTCTTCTTACTGAATTTCCTTGTCAAGAGTTGATATGAGGGTATGCCCCTAGTCTAATTATAAATTTTAATGTTATGTTTGGTTGATGTCTCTGGGAGTCTTGACAATGCATTTATAGGGGCGGTGTGTGTTTCAGGAGAAGTGACAGGAGAAACTGCAGTTAGGATATAACATATGAGCTAAGAATAAACAAACAAATGAATGAATAGGAAATCAAAAGAAAGAAATTTCTGCACCTGAAAGCAGCAAGTATGCCTGCTGTGTTTCATGCATGCTAGTAGTTGTCAACAAAAAGAGAAGCTAAGTCTAGAGTCAGTGTTTTAACCTATAAACATCTGAATGGTTAGCAGTCCAATATTCCCTCTTATTGAGTATGGAACCAGGGTTCTTGGATAAGATAGTCTAAAATGACTACCAGGACTACACCATACAGGCTTCAGTGGTTCTCAGGACTGGGAGTACCTTAGCATTTTATTGCTTTGAACAGACAACATGACCAGGCTAACTCTTATAAGGACAACATTTAATTGGGGCTGGATTACAGGATCAGAGGTTCAGACCATTACTGTCTATGTGGAATCATGGCAGTAAGCAGGTAGGTATGGTGCAGGAGGAGCTGAGAGATCTATGTCTTCTTCTGAAGGCTCCTAGCAGAATACTGGCTTCAAGGCAGCTAAGATAAAGGTCTTATAGACCACACCCACAGTGACACACCTACTTCAACAAGGCCACACCTACTTCGACAGGACCATAACTTCTAATAATCCCACTCCCTGGGCCAAGCATATACAAACCATCACATTCCATTCCCTGACTCCCATAGGCTTGTGCAAACATAGAAGACAATAGAGCCCATACCTACACATAGCATAATGCAAAATACATTTAGTCCAACTTCAAAGGTTCCCATAGTCTAAACAGTCTATAGTAGTCTAAACAATGTTTAATGTCCAAAGTTCAACGTCTCTTCTGAGATTCAACCAATCACTTAACTATAATTCTCCAAAGCAAGACAGGAAACCAGCTGGGTAAACTCCAAACTCTGCATCTCCATGGCTGATGTCAAAGCAGTCTTCAGATCTCCAAGTCCTTTTTTCTCTTTGTGGACTGCAACATACTTCTTTCTCCTGGGAAGTTTCCACTCCCTGTTAGGAGATTTCCTCAGTAGGTAGACCACTGCTCTCACATCTTGAACATATTGGAGTCTCCAAAGCAATTTCAATAGTACAGCTTCTTGTTTCAATGTCTCAGATCCACATATGATTTTCTGAACTTCTCCAAAGGGCTGGCATCTCGTCTCCAGATCTCCCTTCTGTAGCACTCTAAGCTCAGGCTGATCCACTCCACTGCTGCAGCTGTTCTTGGTGATCATCCAGGGTACTTGCATCTCCAGCATGCTGGGGTCTTTCAATGCAACTAGACTTTATCAATAGCCTCTCATAGGATCTCTTCAGAGTGCCAAGCCTCAAACCCTCAACCCTTTCAGTCCTGGGCCATCAACTATAGCTGAAGCTGCACCTTCACCAATAGCCTTCCATGGTGTCTCACAATGCCAAGCTTCAGCTGCTCTTCATGACCCCTTCATGCCTTCAAAACCAATTCCACCTGAGAGATTCAAATTACCAAGTATAGCTGCAGCATGCAGTACATCCTAGGCTATTTCTGGAACACAGTTTCTTTGTGTTCTCAGAAAACACATCCCAGAAGATCTCACCTCAGTGATGTGGGTCTTTTCTTAATCACTACTAAATTCTTAGCTCCAGCTAACCAGCATCAATTGTTCTAATAGTCCCATCTATTTTTCACTTTAAAGTCAGTGGCACATAGCTGAAGCTCCTGAGTTCTGCTGCTTGTTCTAGTACATTATCACTAGCTTTCCAACTCCTTCACTGCCTAAACTTGGCTGTCCTGAAGATTGCTCTATAGATTGACTTTGAGCTGAGAGACCTTCATGCTTCTTTCCTGAAATTAAAGTTTTTCTTCATCTACAACTCCCTCAGTCCCAGGCTGGCCTTGAACTCAGAGATCTGCTTGGCTTTATCTCCTGGGATTAAAGGTTTGTACCACCATGCCTGAATTTAGCTGGGTAAGATCTTGCCCCAAAGTCTCACTGCCTTAATCTATCTCCAGGAACATAGGATTCAGCTCCATTTTACTTCCTGGTGCCCTTTTAATATATTTCATATTTCTCCTTTCTAAGTTTGCTATGCTTGTTCAAAATGCTCTTCATGAGAATGAACAAGAATACAAAATCTCTGCTGGGCTTTTTTGAGACTTCCTTTGTCAATGCAATTAATATAAATCTCTTCACCATATCCTCAGGTAGACTCTTCAGAAAAGGACAAAATGCAGCTACATTTTTCCCCAAAGATACCACAAAAACAGTCTCTATGTAACATACTGAAATTCTCCTCTGAAACTTCTTGGTCTAAGTCTTCACAGTTTAAATTACTCTCAGCCACTAAGTCTTCCACATTCTTACTAAGATGGCCCATTAAGCCCCATTTAAAGCATTCCACCTCTTTCTAAATCCAAAGTCCCCAAGTCCAATAGTCTTCCAAACAAACATATGGTCAGGCCTATCACAGCAATACCCCAGTCAACCTCTGTCTTCGCATTTTACGCTGTGAACAGACAACATGACCATGGCAACTCTTTTAAGGTCAACATTGGGCTGGCTTGCAGGATCAGAGATTCAGACCATTATCATCAAAGAGGGAACATGGCAACAACCATGTAGGCATGGTGCAGGAGTTGCTGAAAGTTCTACATCTTCACCTGAAAGCTGCTAGCAGAATATTAGCTTCCAGGGAGATAGGATGGGTCTTATAACCCACATCCACAGTGGGACATCTATTCCAACAAGACCACAACTTCTAGTAGTCCCATTCCCTGGGCCAAGCATATACAGTCCATCACAGGGAGCAAGCCAGAGACCAAAAGAATCTTTCCTAGTGGGCCCTGACCAGCACTGAGAATGAGACAGAACTCTACTGAGGCCACTGTGGCAGGCTGGGCAAGGAGTAAGCCTGAGATAATTATCATACTGGTACCATAAGGCCTGGGCAGGGGGATAACCTGAATCAACCAGGCATTTGGCCAGGGTGGAGTCCTGGTCTGTGCTGCCACCAAGAGCCTTGTCTGAGTCTATGTCCTACAGCAGCAGGGTTCTGTTACCATTCAAGCCCAGGCATCTGTCCATGGACATGTTGATGTCTGAGGACTGTGTAAAACTGGCCCCACTCTTCACCTGGGAATCATGGGAGGTCTGAACCTGAGAGTATGAGAGTATGAGACCTGATCCCACCCTTAGCCAGCTGTAGTATATGGGAGAGCAGGCCCTACATGTTTAGGAGTTGTGGTTGAACTGACCCTCAACAACATGAGCATGGGAGATCTGGTCCTACTTTTCATCTTAAGTGTGGTGTCATAGTTAAGGGAGAAATACTCTCTTTCCCTTCACTCCTCACCATCTGTGGCAGGTAGGAGACATGACCCTATCTATGGTCATGAGGATAGGAGAACTGGCCCTGCCCCTCCCCAGCTGCAGCACTTGAGAGAGCAGGCCCTGAACCTCAAATGGAAAACAGGAGATCTGGCCTTGGATGTAGGGTGGGTGGGTGAGCTGATTCCAAGAGAGTGGATGTGGGAGAAGCAGCCCTGCCTCTTCTCTGGTGAGCACTGAAGTCTCTCAAGGAATCTGCAATCCTCCTCTCACTCATGCATCACTATTTAGGGCAGGCAGGAAAGCTAGTCTCCCAGTCATGAGTGGGAGAACTGGTAATTTCCTTCACTACCTGCAACACTCAGGAGAGTGGACCCCACACTTCACTTAGGCAGCACGGTAGAGCTGGTCTGGATAGCAGGTGTTGTTGGAGAGCTGGCCTCAAGGGTATAAGAGCATGAAACCTGTTGGGCTAACCAGTTCAGATACCTCTCAGGTCTATATCCAGGGCTTTGAATTGGCCCAGAACAATATCAATTTCTGCTGGATTACATAAAGGAAGCAGTACTACAGAACTAAAACTACAAGATCTCCATGACACGGGGCAACAGGATATCCAAGAGAAGCTCCAGTGAGGTTCTAGTTTTGATAGAGTAGAACCAGAAACCAGATGTTTTGTGCCAGACCAATGAGTCATTTTAATAAATACATGTAAGCAAAGACATGTGGACCAGAGGGTATACTGTGGGACATACCATGACACATTACAACTTTTACCAGGAGATTATTTTTTCCTTTGTTGTGGATAAGGTTCCAAGGGTAGAGGGCAGGTTATAGGAGAAGGTGAGTTGAGTGAGATTGAGGTACATTATGTGAAATTCTCAAAGAAGCATTAAATCATTAAAAAAATAATAACAAATTGGTAAAACATTTTATTTTAGAATGCTTAGTTTTCCCAGTTTCTTTGTACTCTCTGAAAATGGTGGAATTTAAGACAAATAATCATCTTTTCATCCTGTGTTGTTTAGTGTTAGGGTATTTTTTAATCACAGCTACAGAAATAAAACCAAAACAGAAATGTTGCTGAAAGTGTGGAGATATATATGTATATATATCTCACAGCTAGCTATTACCATTTAGTGGCATTTTTCTTTTGATTTTAATGAATGCCTTTGATCTTCAATAGCTCTCTTTTTATATAATTTTATCTCCTAAGGTAACTTTAAAAAAAGAAAAGAAAGAACTCTAATGTGAAGTGTTTTAAACATACTTAAGAATCTTTTTTAATCATTACTACTGAAAATAGATTTTTGTTTCATATAATAAACCCTGACTATATTCTACCTTCCTTTTACTCCTCCAAGTTCCTTCTCTTTTCCTCTCTTGTGCTACCCAATCTCCCTCTTTTTTCTTTCAGAAAAATGAAGGCATCCAAGAGAATACAGCTACACACAACAAAACAATGGTGAATTTTCTTAACATGTTGGATCTTGTTGAGATCATTGAAGAACCTCAAGGGACCCAGAAACTTTTTCATGCGCTTTAACACACATGATCCATTCTATAGTTAATCCAAGAGTCTGCAATCTTTCTTTGGAATCATGAGATAACCAATGGCAAGTATTTCATAGAACAATCATCTAGTAAATCACCTATTTAAGATACCATACAGTTTCTGGTCAATTATAGACATAAGTTCTAGCTCTATATCTTCCATTAGGCAGATTTACATGTCTGCCACCAACTTTCTCAGATCATTTTCAACCCTCTGCCAACTGTACAACAGAAGATAATCTACTGATTGCTAGCCATGGTGGATGGGTTCAGGGGGGTGAGGCAATGCTTGACAAGTGGTAGAGAAGCAGTTGTTAGGAACATATCCCAGGGTGGCAAAGATGCTGCAAACTGTAGATTATGAACATTCTCTCTTGTGTCATTTTTTTATGTGAAATTATTGCAGGCAAGATGAAAAAAAAACTGTCTATTCACTCAGATAAGAAACTAGCAATAGATCCAAGTACATATACTACTAAAGTTGAACTTGGTGAACCAATGGATTTCTTTATGATTATTCATGAGAATATGGGTGAAGAGTTACCTACAGGAACATAAATAGCTCAATGCCAACTGCATTGCCAAAGCTTTCTCCCACATTGTTTACACCTCACAAAATCTTTAAACACTGCTGCATGCACTTGTCTACCCCAGTAGGTCTACAGTGTCAGGTTTAAAACCTGATCATGGACAAGAGGCATTATGACTCCAAAGGGAGTTTGTCTCCTGGGGATTTCAGTCAGTTGTGGGCATGTCTTAACTCAAACGTGTTCTAGATTGATCTCTGCTAAATCTGTGGAGAGATCTGTGTGCTTTCTTTATTCAGGCATAAAGGTGCCCTAAGAAATATTTCATTATAGCTAACACTGAGATTGAACATTATTTCCTGGCCTTCACAGTGTTTCAATAATTCTATAGATTTCCTAGCTGTAATTAGCTGGGAATTTTTACTAAGAAGCTGTCTTACCAGACAGGGTGTCTCAAGAGTTAGAGACAGCAGTTAGGCACTTATTATCAGAGCAGTCTCACACAGAAAGAAAAATTATTTTACTGCCAGTGAGAAACTAGAAGTTGTAGGGATCCCATCATTAATTATTTATGTTACAGCCAAAGAATGCTAGAATATGACCTTCAGCTACTTGCCTCAGACAGACCCTGAGAGTTTATCTTGGGGCTGCCAGGACAACCTAGCCGAAGAAGAAAGACACCACTGCTCCTCCACCTTGCACCTGGCTGTTTGATTTTACTGACCTTGATGTAGCCATCTCCTATGTGACTTCTGTAGTTTGCCCTGTTTTCTGTATACTATATAGGCCTGATTTCTACTTTGTACAAATTACATTCAGTTACAGCACTCCCTTGTGTCTGTTTCTGTTTGTCATTTCTTCACCAACACCTTGTCTACCTGACTAGGACCCTGTTCCCCACACTGGTTGAGGGAGGCCCAGACTGGCTGGCCCATGGCAAAACACTGCAAAATTTACAGCAAATCTCAATTTTCAACTGCGAATTTGTTCAGTTTAGAATCTCCCAGAACCTGGTCCTCTGGACATGCCTATAATGAATAATCTTGCTTAGTCTACCTGAAGTACAAATATTTATGTAATATGAATGACACTATTTACTGGACTAAGATTCTGTTTATCAAAGTGAGAACACAAAGCAAGCATTGGCATTACTCACTCTCTGCTTCATAATTATGCCAGCAGCCATTGCAATCTTCTTCTGCCTCAACATTCTTACTACGATGGGCTGTACCCTGCAACAATGCACTAAAATATGTTCCTTTAATCTTAATTTGGTCAGGGAATTTTGTCTCAGTAATGAATAAGTAAAACAAGCATATGCTCATGAAGCTGGTACTAAGTCTGATGTTAGTACACAAGAATAGAACATCAAAGGAATAGGAGATAAAATGCATTGAAAAGGATAGGTATAGACATATTGAAACATTTGGAGACAAAGTTTATAAATAAGAAATCATCCAGCCGGGCAGTGATGGTGCATACCTTTAATCCCAGTACTTGGGAAGCAGAAACAGGCAGATTTCTGAGTTCGAGGCCAGCCTGGTCTACAGAATGATTTCCAGGACAGCCAGGGTTATACAGAGAAACCCTGTCTTGAAAAGTCAAACAAACAAACAAACAAACATCAGAAAAAGAGAAGAGAAAAAGAAAAAAAGAAAAGAAAAATAAAAAAAGAAATCACCCAAGTGAACAGATAGTTGGACTTAATCTAAGTGAATCTTTTTAAGTTCCCTCCAAAAACAAGAAAATCAGATTGTCATCAGACTTCCAATGACATTTTATTATTCGAGTATAGAAGAGTTAAAACATAAAAATTAAAATAAATTGCAAAGAAAATATAAAGTATTTTAGGCTCACATAAGAACATATCAAATGAAACAAAAGTCAGCTATAGATACTGAGCAACATTCTTACAAAGAGTCTTCCTGAGAAATGAATTAGACCACAATTTACACAATCAAAAGCCATTGGAAACTGTACAATGTCTACTTTGTCTGGTTCAAGAAAATCAGAAAGAGCCTGATAGAAATTTTATTATTTGCCTTGAGGCAGTACAAACCAGTTCTCACATTCTATTATTAAGAAGTTAGTCACATGGCTTCAGAGCCCTGTTAAAAGAGTAGAGACTATGTCTGGCTAAAATTCTATTACTTTACAATAAATAGAAATACATACTTTATGATGTTCTCATACTATAATCCACATAAGGATGTGTCAGTTTTCTTTGTCACCTTATCAGTGTTTAGTTTATATATTTTCAGGCAATTGTAGAATAGACACATGTATGTTTGAACTGCATCCACCTAGTGAACTTGATGTCAGTTACATTCTTAACTGTCCAAAAAGTATATGAATCATTAAAATACATCACAGAAACCTGAATTTTATTTTATAGATTTGAACTAAAGTTGAATGATTTATGCTGTCCCACATTATAAAATACATTTCAAAATTACCTTTAAGAACAATTCTTTTTATACTTTAGTTCAATTGAAAATGAAATAAAAAAGGTTCTTAATTATCAAGAAGAGCTTTTAATCTATTTGTTTTATTTATTTATTAATGTATTTGTTTTATTATGGGTATGTGTCTGTATCAGTGAGTACCTATGTGCAACACATTCATGCAAGTAACCACAGTAGCCATAAGAGTATTTTGAATTCCATTAGACAGTTGTGACCTACTTAGCATGAGTTCTTGGAATAAAAACAGCTATATCAGGCTCCTGTCAGCAAGTACTTCTTAGCATTCACAATAGTGTCTGGATTTGGTGTCTATATATGAGATTGATACCTAGGTAAGACAGTCTCTGAATGACCTTTCCTTCAGTATCTGATCCAAGCTTTGTCACTGTATTTTCTCCCTTGTTTTCTGCTTCCAAGAAGAAATGATGCATCCACACTTCCTTCTTCTCGAACTTCATATGGTCTTTGCATCTTATCTTGGGTATTCTGAGCTTTAGAGCTAATATCCACTTATCAGTGAGTATATATGTGTATTCTTTTGTGATTGGGTTAACTCAAGAAGATATTTTCTAATTCCATCCATTTGCCTAAAAATTTCATGTATTCAATGTTTTTAAAAGCTGAGTAGTAGCCGGGCAGTAGTGGCACACACCTTTAATCCCAGCACTTGGGAGACAGAGGCAGGCAGATTTCTGAGTTTGAGGCCAGCCTGGTCTACAGAGGGAGGTCCTGTCTCAAGACACAAAAATATAATAAAAAATAAAAGTTGAGTAATAACCCATTGCGTAAATGTACCACATTTTCTGTATCCATTCCACTGTTGAAAGACATCTGGGTTCTGTCTAGCTGCTTGCTATTATAAATAAGGCTGCTATAAACATAGTGGAGCAAGTGTCCTCCTTATACGTTGGTATATGCCTAGGAGTGGTATAGCTGTGTCCACAGGTAGTACTGTGTCTAATCTTTTGAGGAACCTCCTGGCTGATTTCCAGAGTGGTAGTATGCTGTGGGCCTGCCAGCTTTGTTCCCTCAACCCACAGAAGAAATAAGGTTCTGGTACAGGTCGGCAAGATATCAATGGAGAAAAAAATGGCACACATAGATACGGACACAAGAGAGTGTTATATCTGAGTGTGTATTCTTAAAAATTAAACATCAGACCTTTATGGTCATTACGAATGAAAAAGAAAAAGTCAGTTGGCTCAGTGGTCAAGGTACATTGGAGGCCACCTGAAACACACTGGGTCTAAAGCAGCAGCCACCCCTCTGGACAGGTGTAGCACCCCAAGCTCTGAGTGCTCAGCCTGTGTGGGGCCTGGGGCTGCGGACCCCAGGAGGGTAGAGACTTTACCCTCCTGCAGCATTCTCTCACTCACTCACACACACAGGCTCAAGGTCCCACCCATCCTTAGTAAATGCCCACTATGCTAATCTTCAGGGGAAGCAGAGATATGCCCCAGGGGTCCCATTCTAATCCCTGGGAGTAGTTTAACTGCAATTCTAATGTGGTCTGCCCTATGTGACTGAAATTTAGGATTCTTAGTTGACCTTGCTCTGGGATTATCAACTTCTATTCAGTAAACTTCAATGCCCAACCTCCTTCATTATCTCCCTAATAATGCCGGAGGCAATTAGTCTAAATGTGTAACATTCTTTACAAAATTCCAGGCCAAGGTTTAGCTCAGCAAAGATTAGGGTATTGGAACATTAGTGAATGTCAGTCAGAAGGCAACTTCCAATTTTGTTTAGTTATTAACAAATCATATCTTAGGGAACAAGGACAAACCTGGGCCACCTCTGAGGTAGAAAATGGCAAAAGGTCCCCAGGAGACTGGCTTCCTTTGAAGCTGTATGCCTCAGATCCATGGTCAAGCTTGTGGGCCTGACATTTGGATTTCACTGGAGTGGGCATGGCAGTAGTACCAGCTTGCAATCCCATGGACAATTGAGGAGTGTTCCTCTTTGTCTATATCCTCACCAGCATCTGCTGTCACCTGAATTTTTGATCTTAGCCATTCTGACTAGTGTGAAGTGGAAAATCATGGTTGTTTTGATTTGCATTTCCCTGATGACTAAGAATGATGAACATTTCTTTAGGTACTTCTCAGCCACTCAGTATTCCTTAGTTAAGAACTGTTTAGCTCTATAACTTAAATAGGGTTATTTGTTTCTCTGAAGTCTAACTTCTTGAGTTCTTTGTATATATTGGCTACTAGCTCTCTATTGGATGTAGGGTTGGTACAGATCTTTTCCCAATATATTGGTTGCCATTTTTTCCTCTTGACACTGTCCTTTGGCTTACAGAAGCTTTGAAATTTTATGAGGTCCTATTTTTCTATTGTTGACCTTAGAGCCATTGGTATACTGTTCAGGAAATTTTCTCCTGTGAGTTTGTGTTAGAAGCTCTTTCCCACTTTCTCTTCTATTAGATTCAGTGTATCTGGTTTTATGTGAAGGTCCTGGATCCACTTGTACTTGAGCTTTGTACAACGAAATACAAATGGATTGTTTTGCATTTTTCTACATGCCGACCTCCATTTGAACCAGCACCAATTTTTGAAAATGCTGTCTTTTTTCCACTGGAGGGCTTTAGCTGCTTTGTCAAAGATCAAGTGACCATAGGTGCATGGGTTCTTTTCTGGGTCTTCAATTCTGTTTCATTAATCTACCTGTTTGTCTCTGTACCAATACCATGCAGTGTTTTTTTTCACTAATGCTCTGTAGTACAGCTTAAGGTCAGAGATGATGAATCCCTCAGAATTTCTTTTATTGTTGTGAATAGTTTTAGATATTCTGGGTTTAATTTCTTTTTCAGCCTGTTTATCCTTTGAGTAGAGGAAGGCTACTAATTTTTTTGAGTTGATTTCATATCCAGCCACTTTGCTGAAGTTGTTTCTCAGCTTTAGGAGTTCTCTTGGGGAATTTTGGGATCATTATCATATCATCTGCAATTAGTGATATTTTGACATCTTCCTTTTTGATTTGTATTGCTTTCCTTTTGTCTAGTTACTCGGGCTAGAACTTTGAGTCCTGTATTGAAGAGATAGGAAGAAAGTGGTCAGCCTTGTCTAATCACTGATTTTAGTGGGATAGAGAACAGGTAGGCATGGTTACCCAAACATTGAGACCACAGTGTATAGGGATAGAAGAAGTAGCTGGCAGATATAGAAAACCAGTAAGGTACATACCATTTGGGTTTTAGCCAACAGATCAAGGCCAATTACAAAGCCATGGCTCCTCAACTCCAAATGCAGTTTTGCACATTATAGTTAGCTTCAGAAATCTTTACACATATTTTGTCAGTTTGCTTATAGTTAACCTCTGTCTTTATATCTGCTTACTGGAGACCTTAAAGTAGATGATGGAGAAATATATTCAACTTTTTCTCTTACTTTCTGCTAATTTCTTATTGGCATATTATCCCTGGTAAGTTCATTGTCATTCAATGAACAGACTGTGATCATACCATGGAAAAACTTTGAGCTAGAATTTCTCTGTTATGTGTAGAACAAAACTCAATACCTTTTAGATCTCAGACTCATGATACATTCTCAACAACATTGGTGGAGTGTTCTCCTCGCTAACAATCTTCAGCAGTACGTGCTACAACTTAGCCATTCTGGTGGCTATAAAACAGAATCTCAGAGTTGGTTTTCATTTCCCTGATGACTAAAGACTTTGAACATTTTTAAGTGCTTCTTGGCCATTCAAAATTCCTCTGTGGAGAATTCTCTGTTTATCTCTGTACTGCAATTTTTGTTTATTTGGGTTATTTGGATGTAGGCTTGGTAAACAAACTTTCCCAATCAGTAGAATGGCATGTGGCATTAGTGTGTTTTTCCTTACAGAAGCATATCAGTTTCATGAGATTCTATTTATCAACTGTTGATTTTAGAGTCCGAACCATTCTTGTTTTGTTACGAACATTGCCTCCAATACCAAAGCATTCAAGGGTATTTCCCAATTTCTCTTCTATGAGATTTAGTGTATTCTGTCTTATGTTGAGGTTCTTTATACAACTGGAATTGAGTTTTGTTGGAACATTGCTTCTCCCTTCCATCTATTCTGTGTGTATGTGTAAAGTGTGTGTGAAAGAAGGAACATTGTTCTTACTATCAACCAATTGTGTGTATTTATGTATATATGTTTGAAATATGTGGAACCTGCTTGCTGGAGCTTTGCTCTAGTCATTCAATGTGTGAATATGTGTATATCTGTCTTAAGGTCTATATACATGTGTGTGTGTGTGTGTGTGTGTGTGTGTGTGTGTACATATACATGTATACTTATGTGTATGAAGTTATTGGATTCTGAATTTTCCTTTCAATCAGTGTGTGTGTGTGTGTGTGGGTGGGTGTCTGTATGTGTGTGTGTGTATTTATGTGTACATGTGAATGTTTTCTCTTTTCTTTCTTCTCTTTCTTGCTGGCCTCAAGGAGTTGAAAAGAGTTCATAGCTTTTCCATTAGCCACAGAGGGCCATTCCCAGTAATTTAGGCTTTGTCCCCTCAAAAAGGAAGTCTGTGGACTAGCTTCTCTAACGGCTGGCTGCCTTTGGCGGTAGACCCTGTAGGTTTCTGGAGTCACCCCAGTCAGCAGCTCTAAGCACTGATGGACAATGGCTGCCTGCCTCAGTTGACCCACCACTTGAATGACAAAGACAGAATCATTGGCACTTGGCAGTCCCAGGAAAATACCTGTAGAGGACTTCTGAGTCACATTTGACCTCTTTGGACAGAAGATGCTCCCTGTGAATTTGTTGGGTCTTGAATATGCACACAGGCATGAAAGAGCTGGCTGAAAGAATCACACAGTGGGCATCATGTTACAGGATTAGCCTGCTGTAGACTTACTTATTTTTCCCTGATAGAGCAGCTATCAAAAGTTTTGTATGTTATTCCAGAAGAGAGTAATAAATTATGAAACATCATCCCTTAGGCCCATAAAGTATAGTTTATGAATTACCACAAAATGTCAAACCCTGTAGGGACTAACAATTATTTGGCTGGGAAATTTCAGGTAACTCCCTGATGCTCAAGAACTATGTTGAGTATTGTTAGATAATGTGAAATCAGCTTAAAGGTATGTATACAGAAGGCACCCATTTGAAAAGTATCCAGAGGCCACATGATGAACTACATTCTGTGCAAACATGTTGCCTCCCATCTCCAGAAATTCAGATGAGATCCAGCTAAGTATAAAGAAAGTACACAAAGGAATCACTTGTGAATCATGTGACAGTACAATTGGACAATAACAAACATGACCTTCAGGGAAGGTGCCTTGAGCTTCCCACTCGTGTTGTCCCTGCAGCTGATGAGGTCTGTACATGATCTTCAGATGGCCAAATAGCAATGTCAAAGACAAATTCAAATTCTCAGAACAATCAACAAGTGCTGAATCTTGGTAGAAAACAGAACCTAAGGATTCCACAAATTATTTACCATGCAGCCCTGAATCCCAACAGAGAGAATAATGATAAATATTATGTGGTTAATTGGAACCACACTGATGCCTGCAAATGGTATAAGTTGGGAGTGAGATGGCGTGTTACCAAAGTGTGTAAATGAGAGGAAATTATGCTACCTTTGAATATGTGTGCTCCTAAACTAATGGAACATGAGTTACTGAGGTCTCTTCTAGATACCTTATCTCCATTGTGTGTGGCATGAAAGATTTATCAAGGTTATGAATTGTAGCATCCACAATTAAGTTAAAGCCAATATCACTGACAAAACTTAGGATTCCTACTCCTCTCTTAATAAAGTCTTTGATAAATGATGACATATTAGAGTTTCAGAGGGATGATCTGAAAAGTGTAATTGTAAATATTTCTGCAAAAGAACATTTCAGAGAATTCTACTGCTGTAACTGTTTAACTGCAGTTATTTATTTATCAAGGTGGTAGGACTGGACCAGGTCATTAAAAGACATAACTGTGTAGGGATAATGAGAGCTTCTGTAATGTTTTAAGCTGAGAAAATAAGAAAATTCACTATTTGCAACTAATGTGAAAAGTGCAGACTTGGAAATGAGCAAAGCTTGAAGTATATTAGACTCAACATCCATTTCATAGGCAAGGAAGGAAACCCATATCCATTAGACTCAACATCCATTTCAGAGGCAAGGAAGCAAACCCATATCCAGGTGAGTGCTGCTGTGTAGGACATCAGAGAAAGTGGGAGGGCAGCCATGAGCTTCCAGGATAAAGCATCAAGAACAATTATGCTGGTAGAAATTGTATGCTATGTTATATTATATTATATTATACTGTATTATATTATATTATATTATATTATATTTATTATATTATGCTGCAAAATTATTGGTGTACATATTCATCTCCTTAGGAAGAGAAAGATTTGAGCTGAGTATCGATCCCCTTACAATGCCAAACATATCCAAAAGAGATCCTTTGTGTCCCTATTTGAATCCACAGGAAATACCCAGACTCCAGAATAAGACTACAGATGCTGTGCAATGCACCAAGCATCCAGAAGAGTGTGGTAGATTCCCTTTCA
>NW_022196891.1:8375743-8380550 GCF_008632895.1 Mastomys coucha
CCTGATCCACCTGAGCAGGAGCTTTTTTCAAGCCCCTATTGAGTGAAATGGCTATCATTTTATGAATTAAAAGTCAATTTCCGAAGCTTCACTTTTAAGACAGCTTTTTTTCACCTGAGCGGTGTCACACTCCTGTAGCTCCTGAATTCACAGGCAGAGATGAATCTCTGTAAGCTCCAGGCATGATGGGCTACATTGTGAATTCCCAGCTAGCCAGAGCTACACAGAGACATATTTTCTGGTGCATGGTTGTCATGACCCACTCTGTGGATACTCACTTCATGATAGAAAATGTATCCATACTGTATCCTTTAGGTCATATATTTAGATTCCCCTGAAATATGGTCCTCTGCATTCACAGGTTCCTGATATAGTCATGCAGACCAAATTCATGAGAATCACAACTGTATTGCTCTAAAGGCTCTCAGGAAATGAATGCTCATTTGGGTTGTATACAAGAAATCAGGAAATCTAGAGTTATTTACCTCTCATTTCCTTGAAATACAGCTTCAGTGATTTCTTAAAAATAGAGATGACTTCTAAGATAAAGACTTCCCAGCTTCTCTAATGAAACTGCCTAGACAGGTTGAGACATGGCTTTATTATTAGGTACTATTAGTCTGGCTATACATTTGGAGCTTTTTGGGTTTTAGTTTGCTGTTTACATAGCATGTAGTCTGTAGGGTATTAATATTTCATTAACATGAATATTTCTCTCTCTCTCTCTCTTTTTTTTGAGGCAGGGTTTCTCTGTGTAGCCCTGGCTGTCCTGGAATTCACTCTGTTGACCAGGCTGGCCTCGAACTCAGAAATCCGCCTGCCTCTGCCTCCCAAGTGCTGGGATTAAGGGCGTGCACCACCACTTCCAGACAACATGGATATTTCTTTAAAACAGAATGCTAAGTTAAAGAAACCAGACACAAATGATTACAAAGTGTATGACATCCAGTAGGGCCTGAATATAGATGTTAAAATGTTTATGTAAAATTACCTCTCCGATCTCTGTCAAACCTAGATATGATACATTGATCATTGTAGTATATGAACTCCCAGGTGTCACCTACTTGAGGCATCTCTGGAAAATGCCCTCATAATAGATGTGTAATTTCCATCTCTCCAATCCTATATATTCCCCTCTTCATCAGCTTTTGCTTTTTACCATTTGAAAAGATAACACACTATTATAGTCCACTGATGTATGCTTAGAGTGTAACACTATTTTCCTATAGCTATCTGTCATTTCCTGACATGTATTAGTGTTGCTAGAATTTTTCTGAAGGTGATGATTCAGGACAGGAACTAAATCCATGTTCCAGGTTTTCTCCTGCAACAAGTGGCTATGTTGCAATTCTGATATGAAGTCTACCTGGACATCTGGCCACCATCATCATACTTTGGTCTTTGGTGGAAACATCTTACTTTCTGTCCAAGTCAGTCCTCACAGCATAGAAATCAGCTGGAGATGTGTTAACCTTTTCTGGCTGCTTTCAGTACTGAAAGGGAATCTACCACACTCTTCTGGATGCTTGGTGCATTGCACAGCATCTGTAGTCTTATTCTGGGTATTTCCTGTGGATTCAAATGGGGACTCCAAGGGTCTCTTCTGGATATGTTTGGCACTGGAAGGGGATCGATAGCCACCTTCTACAAAATCCTGGAAGGATTTGAGTACTAAAAGGAAATATATCCCACTCTCTGAAAAAGGAACCTTGATTTCAGGTCAATTTGGGTGAGATACTTAGCAAGAGGGCAAGCGCTATCCTGTGTGACATAAACGGTCCCTTCTCTAGACATTGTATTGTAACCTGGACAGCCCTGGCACTGTCTGTTGATATTACTAATGCTGTGGTTTCTCCAAATGCTCTTGGAACGTTCATTCAGCACCTTTACGGTTAACCCTTAGACATGTTGGCAAGATTGAGAAGGTTTCTTGGGAGAGAGAACAATGAACATACACAGACCAGAAAGAGGCAGAAAAAAAGATTGCCTTTGGTCTTAGTATAAAAGAGCAAGAATTAATGGTCCTGGGGAAGTCACAGTGAGTCCTGGGCACTTAATAGGGAGCTTCCTGGAGAAGATGGGGCTTGAAATGCATCTTTCAGTGATGGGACTCAGGAGCTTGGAACTTCTGGGAAGCAGTTTGTTTGGCGGAGAGGCAGGAATTGTCAAGGCTGCAGCTGCTGTGCTAGGAGCTCCTTAATTTCATTCTGACTCTCAGAAGAGGGCATCTAGAGGCAGATTGTTCCTAGGGCTACACCACAAGCTGAACACTGAGCTTGAGATCCTCTCTGCATGCTTTTGGTACTGCATGGGAATCTGTCTTATTCCATCTTTTCGATACCTTGGGTCCTGAGGATCTTGCTCCTCCTTCTGGATGCTTTTCATATTGCATGGGAGGACTTTCACCCTTTTCTGCCTGCTTTGAGTACAGGAAATAAATCTAAACCATTCCTCTCTTCACTGAAGTTATTCTGTGAATCAGGCCTCGAGGATCATGTGAATTCAGGGTATGTCCTGGACTACCCCCACGTAGTGGCTGCCACATCCTGCCTCCTATCTGCTGGGACTTTCTGCTGTTTTTTTAAACTTAGTATCCTGACCCTAGGAAAGCACAGGTAGGGGTACCCTAGAAAGGAATCCAGGACATCAAGAATTCCCTCATGGGCCTGCAGTGAAAGACGACCTCTCTAAAAAGTTCCCAGGAAGTCTGTGCCATAGGATTTGGCCCGCCTGAAATCTGTTATCACCTTTTTTATATCTTCAGAACACATATTCTCAGTCTTGAGTTCTTAGTGCTACACATTTGCCCAGAGTAAATAATCAGTATTTCCAGGAAGGAGACTCAACTTCAGGATGACTATATAAACGCACCATGGAATTTCAATGTGCCACAAAGGAATGCAGTATGGTTTGAAACATATGTCTCGCTACAGTGGTTGGGAATGGGATCCCAGATTGAGGAGAGCTGCCCTGCTTTTAGGGGCATCACTGGATTCCAAGCATTCCCTTTAGCTCAGGCTTGAACTATTTTGAACTCAGAATGGCCTCTCCTGGCCCTATGCAACTCAACCATACAAGGTCACTTGTGATTATATACCTAAAGAGACTACTGGAAGGTACTATATGGGAAGGTATTGTTCTGTTCTGGATGACGTGAGTACTGCATGATACTCTGTCGCCCTCTTCTAGTTTCTCTTGGTAATGCTGTGGACTCTCTTATGCTCTCTTATGCTTTACAAACTGCGTGTGGCTTTTTCTCCCTCTTCTGGATGCTTTGGATACTGCATGGAGATGCATCAATCTCTTCTCTGTGGTTTGAGATCTATCACCTCTTTTAGATGTCTTGGAAACTATATTGGCATATGTTGGCATTTTTTGGAGTCTTTGGGTGAGACATTTGACTATACAGACATCTTCTACATACTTTCTGTATAGCAAGAGACCCACATCCCTCTTTTGCCCACTGCCAGTACTGCCTGGGAAGACCTCATTTGGATGCAGAAGTCACTGCACAAAAATCTGTTATCCACTTCTGAAATCTTTGGGCACTTCATGGGCATGCATTTTTCTTTCTAGGTATTTTGTGTATTGCAAAAGCAACTATCACCCTCTTTTTGAAATACATATATCTGTCACCTGACATTAACCCCTAACCCCTGCCATCAGGCCTCATGTCTAAAGAACAAGCTTTGGAAGGAAAAAGTCCAGAGATCTGGAGAACATTTGTTCTAGGCTGACCATGGGCTAGCTTCTTATTACAGGCATTGTAAGGAAAAACAGAAAGTAAGATAGGGCCTTATTAAAGCTATATGCTGCAAAAACCCAGAGTCTCTCCCATTGTCTTCCCTTATCATATTCTCTTAGTGGGTATTGTACTTAAAAGATAACCAGTGTTTAGAAGATCAACTCCTGTTGGTGATCACCTGACCTGGAAGGACCCTGGCACATGGGAGGTACTGATTCTGTCTTGTTTGTCTTTGAGCCATAGTGAGGGCTCTGGATATAGTCTGTCTGCCTCACAGCAAGCAGTCTGCCTTGTGGACTTGGAGTTGTGCCTCTTAGACTCAATCTTGCTAAGTGTGAAAAAGTCTGAGCCCCTTCTAGCATTGTCCTGCAGCCTCAGGAGCCCCTAAATAGAAAAATGTTTTACACCGTGAGAGGATGTTAGACATCCCAGGGCTTCTGGAGCCCTGGCAGGGACTTTACAGAACTGGTTTCTATAGGACCCATAGATGGAATGTGATTCTGAATGAGGGAGGTCTTCTGTCCTCCTTCAGATGACGTTTGTGCTCTACCTGCTGATGATGTTATCCCACTGCCATGGACAGCTAAGCAAGGGTGGGAGAGACATCTCGTACTTGGAGGTACATAGATCCTTTTGATATCATCCTTTCAGTATCAGAATTTTCAGAAGTAGTATGAATCTTTCAGAATTTGGCTTTTCTCCGGACTTGGCCTGCCTCTTGGAGATGCTGGCATGGCTACTGTGGGCTCTAGTCTGATGCTGTCTGGGAACTATGAACCTTTCAGTGCTGGCAGTAATACTTGGAAGTAACAGATGGAAGCTGGCTGAGGCTCACAAGTTTTTCTTGGTGGTTCAGCACCCTCCACAGCCATCTCCAGAGAGAAAGCAGAAGGAAAGGTAAACATGTTGAGATGGGAGAACAGAAACCTACAAGAGGAGCAGATATGCTGCAAGAGCCCTGTGAGGAGTTGAGGAGACTGTGAGGAGTCCCATGAGAAGATCTGTGACCTCTGGACAAAGTAATACCAAGTAAGCTGGGGGAGTGGAGACAGGCTTTCCACC
>NW_022196891.1:8380767-8394183 GCF_008632895.1 Mastomys coucha
GCGCGCGCACATGCACACACACACACAGACACACACACACACACACACACACACGCGCGCACACACACGCACGCACACACGCGCGCGCACATACACGCATACAAAACCACCCACCTTCATATCCAGCAACCAATCTAAAATCCCATCCACCTGTTCATTTCTGTCATCATTAACAAGTCTTTCTTGGAAGTTAGCTTGTTGGAAGAAACTGGATGATTAGCAAGCAAACCATCCTGCTGTGCTAGAAGCTGCCGTCCATTGAAGGAGATGGGTCAGTCCCATATCACCTACATGCCATTATGGTAGATTGGGTGCTATTTAAGTACTTATGGAGTAATATACAACTTTTAAGGAGGGAGGTCAGGGGCCTGTGTGTCATTTCATTTTCAGGGATTATGTGAGTTCACAGGTGGGAAGCAGCTTGCAAGGAGGAGAGCCCTGGCCAAATATATTGTATTTACAATTATATTGTACAATGAGTGCAGATACCCCTCCTATTGTACAGTACTGCATTTCAGAAAAGCACTATAGGTAACTTCACTAGCCTCCTACTGACTGACCCGGGTGCTGTTTTCATACTTTATACAATGCAATCCATTGAAAAGTTACTGGGGGAGGATTTGTGAGGTGACTATGATGGGTGAACTTGGAGTTTGAGGCTTTGTTAGGAGTCCTTCCTGCAGGTTTGCTCTTCTGTGGTCCAGATTTGCTGTGCACAGATGGTAACTTACCTTTAGGATTGGAGAGTGTCAGGATGAAAAAAATCCTGGAAGGGAAAATAACATGCAAGCTAGGGCAGCAGAATCTGGATGAGTCTAAGAACCTTGTAGACAGCTCAGAGACCAAAGACCTCCTCCTGTAGCAGAAAGATTACTGCAACAAGCCAGTATTCTCTCTGGCCTTTCTAGGTAATGGAGGGATTGTGTGTGTGTGTGTGTGTGTGTTGTGCTTATATTTGTGGTGTATTTGTATGTATTTGTGTGGGTGTGGCCATATGAATAGGAACCACTATGTGTATTTATGTATATGTGAATATTTGTGTGTGTGTAGGTGTGTATACCTGTGAATGCATGCCTGGCTATGTGTATAGGTCTTTGCTTATACAGTAGTGTCTGTGTGTATAAGTGCACATGCATGTACATACATGCATATATCCATGTATGGGTGAGCATCTGTGTACCCATGTTGAGCATATTGTGTGGGGTTTGTGGGTGTGTACCTGTGTGGGGTTTGTGGGTTATATGTGGGAATGTGTATATGTCTGTCTTTGTGTCTCTGTCTGTCTGTCTGTGTGTGCACATACACATGTATGTATGAACATGTGTATGTTCACTTACTCATGGAAGGAACATATTTAACAGTGATGATAGAAAGTATTATGCCCACTCAGGTTAGTACCACTCTGTATCCACTGAGTACTGCATGAAGTTCACCATCTTTTTGCATGTCCAGACAGGACCCTAGAACAAAAGGACAAAACAACTGTAATTGCAAACTCAAAACTTTTCAGGTGATTGTAGAGACAAAAGAAATATTTATCTACAATAAGATCATTTGGAGGAATCAAAAGGAATGGGGTACACGAAGGTTAGGAGCAGGTTGCTGTGGAAACACTGGCTGAGGGTTTGGTCCCTTCTCTGTCCTGGTGAATGGTACAGACCACTGGATTGTCAGGGGTTCCCTGTTTCTTCACTGCAGCCATTTTTCTTCTCATCCTAATTGCCTGTTAGCATCTTCTTTCTGCCTTTGCCTAACCTTGTCTCAGGTATCCTTGGTCATGGAGCTTGGGCTGGATTTTGGTCTTTGAGAGACTCTGAGTAGCAATGTATATGTAGCTGTTTTCCACACCAGCAGAAATCCCATAGCCATGTTGAGGTGAACAGGCCTGTCTCAGTGCAACCCACCGAGGCTCATGAGAGTGTAAAGCTCCGTGTCTGCAGCACTCAGTCACTGCTTTTATTCCAAACTTGTTCACACTGAGTTAAAACTGGCTCCATGGAAAGTTGAGAAGAATAAGGTTCCTCAGATATCGCTGGTGGTATTAAAGGGTGAGCCCCATGAGAAGTCACGTGCATTTCTGCAGAAAGTTGAACTGCAGTCTCCAGGTGAAACAGTGATTCCAGAATGAGAAGTTGATGTCCACCGAGAAACTGGGGGCACATTAGGGTTTTAGCAGCATTCCTCAAAGCAGCCCCGAATTTGAAACTATCCAAATGTTCATCAGTCAAAGAATGAAAGTATATAATGTGGTCCAGCACTTCCATGAAATACATTTTGGTATGAAATAATGCCTACAATCATTTGGCCATGAGATCCTCACCCTTCTGTTACCCAAACGAATCCCTGACACAATCACCTTACAGGGAGCAAAGGTTTATTTTGCCTCCTGGTTATGAAGATTTTCTAGTTTACTGAGTTGATTGCTTTGTGCATGAAGCGAGCCAAGCTGTGGTTAAGGGAGCTCCTTCAAAGGAAAGCTGTTTACCTTGAAGCAACTGGGAAGCCGTGGGTGAGAGTAACGGGCTGATCCTGGAAGGGGAAACAAGCCTTAGCTACACAGCCTGGGGAACTTTCAGAGTGTGGTTTGCTACGAGGACAAGGACCTCCATGGTCTACTTGTCTGTGCAGTTTGCCAGAGCTCTCTATTTCCTCTGCTCACTGTGTTCTTTTACCATCAAGCAGAAGGTAACTTTCTTTTCTACAGCAGCACAGCTTATCTCCTCTTGCATTAGCATGAATTGGGAAACTAAACACGTGACTGCAATTCAGTCTGTGTGTATATGTTCAGATATGTACTGTATATGTTCATGAGCTTGTATGTGTCTATGCACATTCACACACACATACACACACAAATGTTATAACCCTACACCAAGTCACAATTATCTAATGAACAAGAGCAGAGAAGACTAGACGAAAGAGTGTAGGACCTGGTGAAGCAGAAGGCGTTGGTCACCTGCTCAGAAGACTTGGCAGTAAAGCTGCAGCGTCACTTCAGTGTCCTTCGAGGGAACGTAAGAGCTCAGGCTAAGTGGGGGTAGCACCAAGTGTGTTCCCTGTATCTGTGTTCCTTTTGAGTTTCTCAACATTTGCTTGGCTATCAGCCATCCATATTGTGGAAAATCTGTCATGGAATTCTGTACTGATGTCTTGATGCCATCCAGAGAGAGCAAACCCAAGAGTATCATATTATCTCTCCAAACCAGTGTTGAAATGGACCCCATATCACCCACAACTGTTGCTGAGGATACTGAACTATAGAGATGTTGACGGTTTCTCTCTCCTTGTGTTAATCTTTTGCTCTTCCAAAAGGTAAATAATTAAGGATTCTCCAGTTTCACACCTTGCTCGCTTACACTTTGTTAATCAATAACAAGGTGCTTGGTTATGAATGGACGTGGGACTTTTAGAATAATTTGTTTGCTTTACCTACACTACCTAATGTTATTTCTTGAAAATGTATTAGAAAACACTTAGTTTTTTCATGATCATTCACTAGAGGAAAACTAAAACATAATCACATTGTAATTGTGTAGGGCTTGAAAGATTTTGCTGGGATATATAAACGATGGAAGAAATGATAAAAAATGCTGTGGTGTGGTTGGAACATTGTTCTTTGCACCCATTGATTATGTGTGTATGTGTAAAGTATGTGTGAAAGAGGGTTGGAACACTGTTCCTACTATCAACCAATTGCATACATGTATGCATGTTTGGGATATGTGGAATATGCTTGTTGGAGCATTGCTGTAATCACTCAATGTGTGAATATGTGTATGTCTATCTTTAGGTCTGTATACATGTATGTATGTGTGTACGTATGTATGTTTGCATAAACATTTGTATGTATGAAGTAATGGGATTCTGTCCTTTGTTCCGTTCATTCAGTTTGTGTGTGTGTGTGTGTGTGTGTGCACATGTGAATATTCTCTCTTTTCTTTTCTTCCTTGATGGCCCCAAGAAGTTCAAGAGTTCATAGTTTTTCCACTGTCAACAAAATACCAGCCCCAGTAAGTTAGGTATTGATACCTCAATAAAAAGTCTGTTGAGTAACTTCTCTAATAGCTGGGAGCCTTTGGCAGCAGACCCTGTAGGTATCTGGAGTCACCCCAGTCAGCAGTTCTAAGCACTGACCACCAGTGGCTACCTGCCTCAGGTGACCACCACTTGGATGCCAAAGACAGAATCATTGGCACTGACTTCTCCAGGAAGGGATTTATAGAGGACTTCTGAGTCACATTTGACCTCTTTGGACAGAAGATGCTCCATGTGAATCTGAACCACAGGGATGTCTGTAAATGGTATAATGTGGGAGCGATATTGTGTGCTAGCAAAGTGTAAAAAAGAGAGGAGGTTATGCTAAGCTTGAAGATGTATGCTCCTAATATTATGGAGCATGACTTACTGTACGTTCTTCTAGATAGCTGATCTCTACTAGATCTTGAATATGCAAACAGGCATGAAAGAGCTGGCTGAAAGAATCACGCAGTGACAAGCATATTACAGTATTAGCCTGCTGTAGACTTAATTCTTCTTCATGGAGCAGCTATCAAAAGCTTTGTATATTGTGCCAGAAGAGAGCGATAAATTATCAAAAAGCATCCCTTAGGCCCATAAAGTGTACTCTATGAATTCCATATAATATCAAGCATTGTAGGGACTAACAATTATTTGGCTGGAAAATTTCAGATAACTCCCTGATGCTCAAGAACTATGTCGAGTATTGTTAGATAATGTGAAATAAGCTTAAAGGTATGTGTACGGAAGGCACCATTCCAAAAGTATCCAGAGACAGCCTGGTGAACTATATTCAGTGCAAAACTGTTGCCTCTCAGCTCCAGTAAGTCAGATGAGATCCAGCTTAATATAAAGAAAATATATAAGGGAATCACTTGTGAATCATGTGAGTGCAACTGGACAACAACGACAAACATGACCTTCAGGGAGCGTGACCTGAGCTTCTCGCCAGTGTTGTACCTGCAGCTGATGAGGTTTGTACATGAGCCTCTGATCACCAAAATATCAATGTCAAAGACAAATTCAAATTCTCAGAAGAATCAACAATTACTGAATTATGGGGAAAATAGAACCTAAGGACTCCACTAATTATCATGCACCCCTGAATCCCAACAGAGAAGATAATGATAGATATTATGTGGTTAATTGGAACCACACAGATGTCTGCAAATGGTATAATTTGGGGGTGAGGTGGTGTGCGTGGCATGAAAGATTTATCCAGGATATGAAGTGTATCATCCACAATTAAGTAAAAGCCAATGTCACAGACAAAACTTAGGGTTCCTACTCCTCTCTTAATAAAGCCTTTGATAAATGATGACACAGTAGAGTTTTAGAGGGATGATTTAAATGTGTAATTGTAAAATTTTCTACAAAAGAGCATTTCAGAGATTTTGATTGCTGTGACATTTAAACTGCAGTTGTTCATTTCTCAAGGTTGAAGGGATAGACCAGGTCATTATTAGACATAACTGTTTAGGGACAATAAGAGTTTCTATAAAATTTCAAGCTGAGAACTTAAGAAAATTCAATATCTGCAACTAATGTAAAAAGTGCAGACTTGGAAATGAACAAAACTTTATGTATATTTGACTCAATAGTCATTTCAAAGCTACGGAAGCAATACCATATCCAGATCAGGGCTGTTGTGTGTAGGACATGTCAGAGAAAGGGGGTGGGGAACTATGGGCTTCCAGGATAAAGCACCAAGAACAATTAGTTTGCTAGAAAATGTATTCTATATTATATTGTATTAATTATATTATAGTTATTATGCTAAGAATTATTGGTGTACATCAAGATATTCATTTCCTTAGGAGTAGAAAGATTTGAGAACAGGTAAGATGAGGGCCCAGGTAGGTAGGCGAAGTGTGTTTCCACCCAGAGGTGTGTGGGATTCTCCTCTTGCTTTGGTTGCACCAGGCAGGGCTTAAGATAAAGGCAGAAACACATCCAGAACTGCTCAGCATTCAGGAGAAGAAGTCCAAGACTATAAATTAATACTTGTCCTGATCTGCCACCGAGAATGTTTAATGGAGATGATTTAAGTAAACTGAAAGACTTTGAGCAGAAGCCTACAACTTGTCTCATCCTTGGCCTTAGGAAGGCTTAACCTACAAAGCCCCCAAAGAGGCATGGCAACACTTGCCTTGATAGGCTATTACATCTGAAACTGCCCCTCTACCTTGTCTCCAGTGCTGGCCACATGGTGTCGTTCAGTGTCTCTAAAGTGCAGCAAGAGAATAATGTTTAAATTGAATTTTTGGTTTGTGTGATGTTTGGTTTGGGCTGTTTCTTCTGGCATTTGGCTTGTTCGTTCCATTAGTTTGAGAGTTTGACATTTATTTTCTCTTTCCTTTGTTCTGGTCATTACTTTGACATGTTGCTGCGGCTATATACACTGTGTATCCTGATCCACCTGAGCAGGAGCTTTTTTCAAGCCCCTATTGAGTGAAATGGCTATCATTTTATGAATTGAAAAGTCAATTTCCAAGGCTTCACTTTTAAGACCGCTTTTTTCACCTGAGCGGTGTCACACTCTTGTAGCCCCTGAATTCACAGGCAGAGATGAATCTCTGTCAGCTCCAGGCACGATGGACTATATTGTGAATTCCCAGCTAGCCAGAGCTACACAGAGACATGTTTTCTGGTGCATGGTTGTCATGGCCCACTCTGTGGATACTCACTTCATGATAGAAAATGTATCCACACTGTATCCTTTAGGTCATATATTTAGATTCCCCTGAAATATGGTCCTCTGCATTCACATGTCGCTGATATAGTCATGCAGACCAAATTCATGATAGTCACACTGTATTGCTCTAAAGGCTCTCAGGAAATGAATGCTCACTCGGAGTGCATACAAGAAATCAGGAAATCCAGAACTATTTGTCTCTTACTTCCTTGAAATACAGCCTCAGTGATAATTCCAAAGCAGAGATGACGTCCCAGATAATGACTTCCCAGCTCCCAATATTAAAACTGCCCAGACAGGTTGAGACATGGCTTTATTTCTAGGTAGTATTAGTGTGGCTATACATTCGGAGCTTTTTGGGTTTTGATTGGTTGTTTGGTTTTGGAGGGTTGCATATATATATATATATTGAATGTTTTGCCTGCTGGATGTCTGGGTACTACATACATGCAATTCCTCAAGAGGCCAGAAGAGGGCATGGGATTCCACCTAAAGCCAGAGTAATGGGATTGTCCGCTGCCTTCTGGTTCCTATGATGGATAGACAAATGCTCTCAATGTAGAAGCCTTCTCTCCAGTCCCTTCATTGATCTTTACCCTTCCAGACTAATGAGGTTTTAAATTGAATTAGATCACCCAAAACAAAAGCAAATGATGGTAAAACGGGCCCGCATTCATTCGTACACACAAACACTCTCCCACTAAACTCCAGTCTGGCAGGCGTTTCCCTAGCTCCTGGCTCGACTCCGTATCCTCTGGAGCTGAGCGGAGGTGTGCTGGCTTTGCCGTCTAAGCAGTGGGTGTCTGTGTCTGTGTGGGGTCCACGCAGATTATTTCCTTACACGAAGTATCTCTGCCAGGCTCTCGGGTTTGAGCAGTTTTGCCGTGCCAGACCAGAGTTTTTAAGCTAAATTCAGCCAATTACAACTAGGGCGTTCCATACATTATTTCATTCACTTCTTTATCACTTGCACGCACACAAGAACTCTCTGTGGCCTGGTTATCTAGTTATCTAGGGCCGAGGGCAGATCCACGGCGTTGCCTGGCCGAGGGCTCAGGGCAGTGGGTGTGTGTGTTCTTTATCATTCTTGTCCATTCTCTAAGGTTTGGTTTTCATAACTATCTGTAGTCATGGGAAGCTCAGCCTTGGCAGGCCCCAGGCTGGCAATTTCCACAGCTTCAGAAAAATGCCCTCCGAGGCTTTGTGTCCTTTACACATAGCTTATTAAATTCTGTTTGTGGTGATTGTCTACTGAGATGGGTAAAGATAATGCCACCCAACTGGAGACCTGAGTTCCTTTCCTATGACCCACATGGTAGGTGAGAACAAACTCCATAAACTAACTGTGTGACTTTCACGTAGTTGGGGAGGGACAGGTCTTAGCCCAGAGCAGCTAAGGTTTCCCACTCCTCATTTACACCGGTTACTCTCCATCTGAAGCACACATGGAATTCTATGACTGTACTCCACTTGACAGAGTCGGAACTTTTGCAATTTTACTTTTGTTGTATAGAAGCTATAGAAACCAAGAAGGCCAACATCAAACCATCATCTGAAACACAAGTTTAGAGAATATGTCCATAGGGATCTTGGACCTGAGCTACGACCATCAGGAGGCCCAACTGCTCTAAAAGGTTTTCTATAAATTCCTGGGTAACTGTTGTTGTTGTGGTTGTTGTTGCTTTGTTGTTGCTGGATTTTTGTTGTGTCTATCTATGATCGTCTAAAAGAGATAATACTTTGTGATGAAAGTCATGCTAATCCCTGTGACCTGTTGAAGCCTCACTGGATCTCAGAGCCTGGTTTAGGGAGGATGATTTGGCCTGGATGATGCAGAGCTGGTGCAAGTCACCTGCACTCCCATATGTTCATCTCATCCTCTGATATGAGAGTAGTTATCCAGGACTCAGGGTCAAAGGATGCTTAGTACTCACACTTCTAGATTTAAGCAAACACCAGTTGTAAAGTACAAGGGAACTGAAGATGGAGGCATTTGCTTAGGGAGACAACAGTAGGTTTTTAGAAGAGTGAATTCACCCAGGAGTGGACAATGGGCTATGAGGGATGTATTAGTCGGGGTTCTCTAGAGTCACAGAACTTATGGTAGTCTGTATGTAGTAAAGGGATTTGTAAAGGGATGACTTACAGTCTGTAGTCCAACTCCCAACAATGGTTGGCAGCAGCTGTGAATGGAAGTCCAAGGATCTAGCAGTTGCTCAGTCCCACAAGGCAAGCAGGTGAAGCAGAGGAAGCCTTCCTTATTCCTATGTCTTTATATAGGTCTCCAGCAAAAGGTGTGACCCAGATTAAAGGTGTGTGCCACCCCACATTTAATCCCAGGTGACCTTGAACTTGTAGATCTTCCTATCTTAATCTTCTGGGATTCGTAGCCACTATGCCTCAAGATCTCCATGCCAAGATTCAGGTCAGAAACTTGTATCTCTCAGCCTCCAGATTAGGGCCAGGTGAGCCTTCTAATTCTGGATAGTAGTTCATTTCAGATATAGTCAAGTTGACAACCAGGAATAGCCACTACAAAGCAAAGGCCTAGTATAGAGTGTCTGATGATTTCTGAGGCTTATACCAAGGTTTTTCCACTGCTAGTTCTTTGGATTTGTGGTCTAGGCAGCACAGGAGAGCAATGAAAGTCACTGTCTTGTGAATTTCCTCCTGAGAAAATGTAACATTTTGTGCTCAATGAACTCAGTGGGATTGGTCTAAGCACAGAAGGAATGGCCATTGGTGTAGTTCATTCCTTCCGAAGAACATTCTGCTTCTCTCTCCATCCCACATGGATTATTTTTGTTCCTCCTTGCTCCGTGGACACTGACATGACAGGGATCTGGTCCTACCTTCTTGACATGTGTGCCCCAAGATCACTTTTTTAAAGGCCCAGGTGGTCTAATTCAATCTTGCAAGAAACAATAATATAGCCTAGTATGGTGGCACTTATCTTTAATACCGTGAAAGGCAGAGACAGACAGAATTCTATGAGATCAATACCATCTAAACAGTTGCTGCAGACTATATTTTTATTTCCAGGATCAAGTCAACTAAGTTCTGGAGGTTGGAAGGTATTAGGTTTACCTGGTAAGAGGACTTTGTACTTATAAGAGTGGATGATGCAAATATTTACAGATAAAGTGTTGATCCCAGGCCTACATTCAGCTCCAAGGAACGTAAATCGAGGGCACTAATGGAAAATCTGTTTTGGGGATACTGAGTGGCCTAACAGAAGAGTATTAAATGAATTTATTATATGGAAATAGTCCCACTGGTTCACATACAGTAAGATGTACAGCCCACACTTGTATATGGGCCATTGGTATGGCTCAGCAGGTAAAGGTGTTGTTGCTATGCCTGATGACCTGAGTAAGATCCAAATGACAGTTGTAGAAGGAAATATCTCCCCAAGGATGTCTTCTGACCACCCTCTCCCCAAACAGTAGCATGAGCTTGTCCAGACTCTCATATAAGAATGAAAATTAAAAACTTATGTGAAAAGTTCTCCATGCAATCAGACTTTCCAATCACTTTTGTTTAAAATAAAAAATGTGAAGATTTTTTTTTTGGCTGTATGTATCTCCATGCATACTGTGTGTAGATGATATCAAGAGACCCAGAAGACATCATATCCCCTGAAACTAGAGTGACTGACACATCCTACCATGCTTGGAATTCCAGCACTTGGGAGAGGAAGGCAGAATCAGGAGTTCGGGAGCACCCTTGACTACATAAGGAATTTTAGGTCATCTGCAATACTTTAATACCTTCGTTAAGGTTCTATCTGTTACTGTGCATTGTAAAGCTAAATTCTGTTCCAGTGAGGTAGAGGCATAGGAGTGAATTCTCACATTTAGGAACTTTTGTTGTGCAAACCTTGTTCCTTAATTTAAAATTATTGGTTAAAATTTACTACAGCCAATTACTGAAAGGATTAGACACAGGTGAATTTTGAGGTACCTGGTTGTGGGTGGAGAAGTGAGAGATAAGAGTAGAAACCAGAAGAGAGAAGGCTCCATGAAAAGAGAGGTACTATGAGCACATTTCCAGGAGAAAAAGCAAGTTATTGGGGTACACCACTGGGAAGGTAGCCAGGCCAGCAGTTAGAAAAGTTGTTTAGGGGTTACCCCACCCACAGAAATTATCAAAGCCAAATAAAATAACCATAGTCTGAGTGATTATTTTGGAAGCTAGTCTGAGATAAGCTTAAATTGGTTCTACTACTGTCTCCAAAATAAAGTGATGGGGAAGGGGGGGCCATTGGCATGTAAGGAAGGAAGACCATGATGAAAATGGTCAAAAACATACTTGAACAGAAAGTCTCCAAAAGCCAAAGGATGTACATTTTTTTTTACAGGATTTATTTATTTACATCCTATCACAGCTTTTCTCCCTCCTCTCCTCCCACTCCTACCCTCCGTCCCATTCCTTCTCTCTCATTTCTCTATCCCCTTTTCCCCAGAGAAATGGACTCTCCCTTATCCCCCAGTACCAACCCACCCTGACACATCGACTTGCATCAGGACTAAGTGCATCCTCTCCCATTGAGGCCAGGCAAGGCAGCCCAGCGAGGCGAAAGGGATCCAAAGGCAGGCCACAGAGTCTGAGTCAGCCACCACTCCAATTGTTAGGAGACCCACATGAAGACCAAGCTGCAGCTGTACATCTCCTACATATGTGTAGGGGACCTAGTTAAGTCCCTGGAGTTTGGTTGGTTGTTCAGTCTCTGTGAACTCCAAGGGGCCCTGATTAGTTGACTCTGTAGGTCTTCTTGTAGTGTTCTAACCCCTCTGTCTCCCACAACCCTCCCCCAACACTTCCACAGGCTCTCTGACCACACCCTAATGTTTGGCTGTGGGTCTCTGCATTTATACATTTAAAGGGTGCTCAGGACAATACACCATGGGAGGGACTGCTAGCATCAGGCCAGGATGGAGACATCTTAGAAGCCTGTAGTAGCTACTTGTAAAAAAAGGATGGTGTCTGGGGCCCTGAGAAGCTGAAGACACAACCCTCCAGTGGACCCACCATCTGAAATAAAGTATGGTCTGCAGTAGGCTGGGATGGAAACATCTAAGCAGTCAGTGGCAGTTCTTTGTACAAAATAGTTCCCCTTTCTCCTAACTTTGGCCCTGTACAATGCCACAGCACGCCCTATATACCCAAACACAAGGGAAAAGCAAGACTCTGATTTAAAATAACATCTCATGATGATGATAGAGAACTTTAAGTAGGACATAAAAACTTCATTAAAGAAATTCAGGAGAACACATGTAAACAAGTAGAAGGCCTTAAAGTGCTAACACAAAATTCCCTTAAAGGAGTACAATAAAACAACCAAATAGATTGAACAAAACCATCCAGAATCTAAAAATGGAAATAGAAACAATAAAGAAATCACAAAGGGAGACAACCCTGGAGATAGAAAACCTAGGAAAGATATCAAGAGGCATAAATGCAAGCATCACCAACAAAATACAAGACAGAAGAGAGAATCTCAGGAGCAGAAGATAACATATAAATCATTGACACAACAGTCAAAAAAATTGCAAAATGCAAAAAGCTCCTAAACCAAAATATCCAAGAAATCCAGGACACAATGAGAAGACCAAATCTAAGGATGATAGGTATAGAAGAGTGTAAAGATTCCAAACTTAAAAAGGACAGTAAATATGTTCAACAAAAGTATTGAAGAAAACTTCCCTAACTAACCTAAAGAAAGAGATGCCCATGAACAATAAGACTACAGAACCTCAAATAGACTGAACTAGAAAACAAACTCCTCCTGTCACATAATAACCAAAACACCAAATTCACAAAACAAACAAAGAATATTAAAAGCAGTAAAGGAAAAAAGTCAAGTAACATATAAAGGCAGACCTATCAGAATTATACCAGATTTCTCACCAGAGACTCTAAATTCCAGAAGATTCTAGAGAGATGTTATACAGACCTGAAGAGAACACAAATGCCAGCCCAGACTACTATACCCAGCAAAACTCTCAATTACCATAGATGGAGAAACCAAGAGATTCCATGGCAAAACCAAATTTGTACAATACCTTTCCACAAATCCAGCCCTACAAAGGATAACAGAAGGAAAAAATCCAACGAAAGGAGGAAAGCTATACCCTAGAAAAAGCAAAAAAGTAATCTTCTTTCAATAAACCCCAAAAGATAGCCACAGAAACATAGTTTCCACCTCTAACAACAAAAATAACAGGAAGCAACAATCACTTTTCTTTAATATCTCTTAACATCAATGGACTCAATTCCACAATAAAAAGACAGACTAACAGACTGGATACATAAACAGGACTCAGAATTTTGCTACATACAGGGAATGGACCTCAGTGTCAAAGACAGCGTACCTCAGATTAAAAGGCAGGGAAAAAAATTGAATAAAGCTGAAACAGGCATTATTATATTGAATAAAATCAACATTCAACCAAAACTTGTCAAAAAAGAAAAGGAAAAACTCTTCATACTTTTCAAAGGATAAATCTATCAAGATGAACTCTCATTTCTGAACATCTATGTTTCAAATGAAAGTGCACCCACAATCATAAAAGAAACTTTACTAAAGCTCAAAGCACACATTGTACCTCACACAATCATAGTTGGAGATTTCAGCAACCCTCTCTCATCAATGGACAGATCATGGAAACAGAAACTAAACAGATACACAGTGAAACTAACAG
>NW_022196891.1:8395701-8396227 GCF_008632895.1 Mastomys coucha
TCTATAGAAGGAAGAAGGGATATGACAAGAATTTGACTAGTCCAGATCATAACATAGACACATTGGAACACACAAGACTAGAAGTGTTTTCAAAATTCTACAGATAAGGGCAAGTGTCTAGCTAGATTTATAGTGTTGTCATCATGTGATGAGTTTTCTCTTGTTTTTTAGGGCAGGGATTCTCAGTCCTTGGTTCCTATTGTTACATGAAATCCCAGAGGACATAACTAGTATATACAGGGTAGATGCTTTATAACACCTCATCCCTGAGGAGAATCCTATGTGACACCAAGGTAAACACAACGAGCAAAGTTGATCAACTTGGAACTCTATGGACTCAACACTATCAGGTCCTGCAAACTGTGCATCAGACAAGTCCTCAGACCCCATCAAACCTCTCAGACCTCTGAGGTCTCAGACCTCAGGACCCTGAGTGAGACACACACAAATACATTCACACACATACACACCAAGCTACACACAAACACAATTAGAATGACAAATAAATCCAGTGAGGTGCCATAGT
>NW_022196891.1:8431499-8432799 GCF_008632895.1 Mastomys coucha
AACAGGAAAAAAAACTGCACATACTTTACTCTGCTAATGAACCTCAAAAATCCTATGAAGAATTTTCTGTTTTCCTAGTTTGAAATAAAACTTACTATAAATAAAGCTAAATTAATATAAGTGGACTTAAAAACTAATTTTTAATACAAAGCCTTTCAATAACATGCTTACTTGTCTAAAACAAAAAAAAATCAATTAAGCAGACTAAAAAATGAAGAGATGATACAATGTGTAGCATTCCAATAGCTATACTTCTAGAATAGGAGAATTCACATAATGATCATGTCTGACTTATAATATTTATGCATATTTATGTATTTTCTATATAACTATGAAGAAAAAATAGGATGGTGGGGAGAAAAGCTTAACAGATTTAAAAAATCCTTAGTCTCAAAACCACTGCAAATATTAGATGACTTAAAACTTAGAAATTTGCCAATGATATCCTTGGCCTTTTGAGCAATAAGAGATGGTGTCAAGTTCTCATGATATTTTTCTGATGCAGATTACTTTACTGTCCAGACTCCTGTGTCCAGGGAATAATATGTATTGTTTCAGAAGCATTTAAAAGTTTTCCCTTTCTTGTTCCCTCTCAAGAACACCTGAGGCATCATAAATAAGAATCAGATCAGGTAAATTCCTGTTGAGCAAATCTTATTTTCTCCTTACAACAGAATGAACTTTAAGAATATGAGACAATTTTGCCCTTCAAGTATTTTCAGTCGAATTCATACTTAAATAGCTTAAAATTACATTTTTTTAATTTTAAAAAAAGTATCCTGATAAATATTTGTAGTTTCACTTGAAGTTATATTCCCTCTGAATATACCTTTTGGTTTATAGTAAAACATAAGAAGACATTAATTCAGAATTTGGAGCAGTTTCTGCTTTCTCTAATGAAAGTGTAAGAAAAAAATGAAAACACACAGTAAGAATTAATTTAGAGATATATTGTTGAAGAAATTTCATGAGACATGGCTGACAGCCTAAAGAGCCTGTCAGGTGGTTGATCAAATTCCATACATTGAAATGTTTCATCAGTGCTGCGGGAACACAGCTGTTTACAACTTCTGGCCTTTCAGGTCTGGGTTCTTTTCGTCTCAAAGGCATAGTCATTTTTATTTTATATATTGCCACTTAAGAAGGAAGTCTATTTATGAAAAAGAATGTACTCCCATAGAGAGATCCAGAGAAGAAGTAAAATTCTTGGAAGCCATACAGCATGTTGTTTTCAGCAGTAACCAACAAACTGGATAGTGCGTGTCTGCATATGGTTCAAGTCTTGTTTTAATTCAACCCT
>NW_022196891.1:8434259-8435174 GCF_008632895.1 Mastomys coucha
TAAAGTTCTTTTGCTTATTAATATTTTAGCTACAACAAGTTGTGTATCCATTCCCATTAGAGTTAGTAGCTTATCTCTAAAATCGAAATCTCACTGTAAACATTTCTGAATTTTATTAATATAATTTTCATAAAATCTTATAATGTATTTCATATCAGTTTGTATTCTGCCACCAACTTTGTTGAAAATCTACCAGGAAAAGTTGTGATCATTTTATTCTGTTTGTTTGTCATCTAAAATGGAATAATATATTGTATTTAAAAAACAAGTAAATGGCTGGTTAGTAGGGACCAAGCCTTTAAACCCAGCACTTGTGAGGCAGAGGCAGGCAGATTTCTGAGTTCGAGGCCAGCCTGGACTACAAAGTAAGTTCCATGACAGCCAGGGCTATATAGAGAAACCCTGTCTTGAAAAAAAATGGCCAATACCAAATGGTGGAAATTTTATACTCCTTAATGTAACTAATTATTTGTGATGGTTATATAGGCCAAATACAACAAATGAATATTTTAGAAAAAAATGTTATACTTTGTAAAAATATAACTTTAAAAGGAAAACTATGAAATGGTTCTTGAAATATGGGTTATGCACCAAGTGACTTACAATTACTCTATTATAATGTCTTAAGGCATCTTGGTTGTATGCATGTAGCTAGGTAGTTCTAGTAAAAGATTTCTTATGTTACTATAGGCAAGTGAGAACAAGAGGTGTAGTGATCAGTGTGATTACCAATTAAATGTCTCAGATTGTTCCTATACATAGCAGATATGTGACACAGGTCAAGAGCTAGGCTACTGTTATAATGGCAACACATCTTGCTCCACAGACTTAAGATGGCACAATGGTGAACTTCAGGCTAACATCAGACACATTAAAAAACAATCATTCTATGAAGCCTATGCAGAAGCTGTAGAA
>NW_022196891.1:8435873-8470629 GCF_008632895.1 Mastomys coucha
TGTAAATAAAGAAAATATCTAATAATAATAAAAATTAAAAAAAAAAAAACATTTGTGTCTCCGTTATGGTTTGGTCTGTTGCTACATATTATAATGTTAAATACTGCCCCTCATGGTCTGATTGCCCCCAGGGATAAGAAGATCCTCATGTACATCAAATGATGCTATGCAACATTGCTCCTTAATTTAAAGCTAATGGTTGAGTAAACATGCCTACAGCTGGTAGTTTTCGGGTTTGAGGCAGAAATTACAAGGAAAGGAAAAAGAGAGGCAAAGGAGGAAGAAGATGCCATAGAGTAGGTGAATCCTGAGAACATGGCCCTGAGGGCCAGCCAATTGGAGTAAGAGTAGTTCAGGTGAAATGTGGCAACTTATATCATGCCTTGGGTTCACCTAGGTCCTACTTCATGCAGGCAGTATTTGGTGAGGACTCATTTTGGTCTGTCCTGTAGTAACTTCATTTCCAAAGGAGTACATGAAAAGAATTCACAACTCTAGCTAATCTGTATGAAAGAGACATAATCCAGGTATTTTATTTACAAACTGAAAGCCTAGATTAGGGAGGTAGAGCTATACTAACTTAGTCCCCAGCTATGAAGTCCCTTGTTACTTTCTGTTTCTCCTGGCCACGTGTTCATAGTCCATCTCCGAATTGGAAACCTAAGGGTTTTTTGGAGAGTTAGTTGTGTTGGATGGTGTTTTGCTGGAGCAAACACATGAAGGAGTATTTTCCTGAAGTTGACACATGTAAAAGACTAAGGCAAACTAGTGAAGAGACATTTAGCTGATGCAGACACGGAGAGATGTTCTGCTAAAGCAAGTATGTAAAAGGACATGTGATGAAGGATTCTTTGCTGACACACATGTATTGGTCTGACTTCATAGAGAGAAACACATAGTGGTGTGCTGCAATTTCTTGCCACTTTTGCAGACTGGGGCTGATTGGATGCACATGCTGAGGCATGGCACGTGGAAGACATGTGAAGTTTGGAGGGTATAAATAGGACTCCATGGAGTGATGGGAAGAGAGAACTGTACCAGTAGGTACAGCTAGCTGTGCAATGCTTGTGGGTCTCGTGTCTTTGTTGATCTTCACTTCCCTGAGAGAGGCAAAAGAGAGAACTTCTGGTCTTCTGTCAGGTCCCTCTTGCTGACTCAAGTCAAGGCTGAAGCCTGGCTATCTCTGCTAGCTTGTGTCACCAAAGTTGCTAATCCAGCTCTACGTAACTGGAGAGTGCTGGTGTGTCTATGAAGTGTTTGTTAGTGGATCCACCTGCTGCTACCTGATACCCTATGAACTGAACTGCTGATTTCCAGACAACACAGATACTCCAAAGAACCTTTCTAAACAGGTCCACTTCCTCTCCATCCTTGTATCCTTTTTATCCCACTACCTATGGTGGGTGGTGGACTACAAGGGAGATTAAAGGATTTAAGAGTCACCATTAAAAATAAGGTTTGAAAAAATTAGTTACACATCTCCTCTCATGGCAGCCTCCTCCATCTCCATCTTCTTTCTCCCTCATCTCCTTCTACCTGCAACCTCCTCATTTGTTCCTCAAGTCCCACCTGTCTCCCTCCACAGGCTCTAGCACTTTATTGACCAGTTAAATTGGGGTGCAATGCTCACATAGCATCACTTGTATGTGAGGGAAGCCACATCATGAGAAGCCTGTATTTAGCATTAGAATATAAGTCCAACCCACAATAGGAGTGAAATTTGGACCTTTTGAAGAAAAAATGGCCAATGCCAGAGAATTCAAGGAACACAGAGACAATTTTTAAATATAGGAGGAACATGTGCTTCTAATGGGTCTGCTAAAATTGGGGAGGGTGGCCTGAGATTTCGGAGGTACACTTGAAGGTCGTTGCCCTCTGCTGAGATAGATAGATGGTTCCCTTCATCAGGATACCACACTATATGAAATCTGTTTTGTGGTTGTTAAAGTAATTTTAATATGTACAGGTCAGTATATGGAATGTAGATTTAAAAAATTACTACACTGTAATTTTGGATTTATAGACAAAACCCAGAGCTTTACATACTGGGAGAGTTTTACCCTACTGATGATGTGTTGTTGCCATGGTAATCCTGCTCAGTACTAGAGGAACCACAGGTGGAGACATTTGGTGTATGTGCTTGGCTGAGGAGCCAATGGAGTGAAACTACGATCTGTGGGATTATGACTGAACGCATCTAAGCATGTTTATCACAATGTTCTGAAGGCACTAGTAAGTAACTTGTCTGCATATTTGATTTCTTGTATGCCTGGACACTCTATAATTTTACTTTCATATATCTTCACATTCACATTTCACACAACATTGTGTTGTGTGTTTTAGAAGAAAGGCAGCAACTTTAACCAAGAAGCTACACACAACACAGTGCAAAGAGACAGCATTTGTGTTCCGTGAGAAACTAATCAAGAAAATCGTCCTTTTAGTGTTAAATGTACGATAAGTTTAAACACGTTCGGCAATAAAGGTTCATTTGTGTAGACTGAAACAAAAGTGTTTTTCACAATATTATGAATGCACTAGTAAGTAACTTCTTTGTGAATTTGATTTGCTGTATGCCTGAGCACTGTATATTCTTACTTTCACATACATTCACATTCATATTTCCCACAAGAGTGTGCAATGCGTTTTAGCTGAAAGAAAACTACTTTAATATAGGCGCTACACAAAACACCATGGAAACTGAATGCATCTCTGTTCTTCCTGAGAAACTAATCAGGAAAGTTTTCCTTTTAGTGTTCAATTGGACTTTTAGTTTAAAGACATTATTCTATAGAGGCGTGTTTTGAAGAGGATACCAGGAGTGTTTCTCACCATGTTTTAAAGACAGTTTCTAACTTCTATGCTTAATGGATTTTTTTTTTTTATGACCAGACACTGAGTGAACTTACTTTCAGGTACATTCACATTCACATTCCACACAACACTGTGGAAAGTGTTATAGCAGAAAAAAAAAACTACTTTAACATGGAGGCTACACAAAACATATTGGAAACTGAATTCGTCTCTGTTCTTTTTGAGAAACTAATCAGGAAAGTTTTCCTTTTAGTGTTCAATTGTATTTTTAGTTTAAAGACATTAGGCAATAGAGGTTTGTTTTATAGAGGATACAAAGAGCATTTCTCACCATGTTTTAAAGACAGTTTGTAACTTCTATACTTAATGGATTTACTATATGACCAGACACAGTTTGAACTTACTTTCACATACATTCACATTCACATTTCACACAACTCTGTGCAAAGTGATTTGGCAGACAATAAACTACTATAACATAGGCATAACATTTACTGTATGCCTTGTCACTGTGTTACTTCACTTTCTTGCACATTCGCATTCATATTTCCACAAATGTGTGCAATGCATTTTAGCTGAAAGGAAACTACTTTAACATAGATGCTATACAAAACAGTCCAGACTGGATGTGTTTGTTTTCTTCTCTCAAAAATACTAATGAGGAAAGTGTTACTTTTAGTGTTCAATTGTAGTTAAAGTCTTTAAAGTAGTTAAAGTAGTTAAGGACAACTCATTTAACATAGAAGGTACACGCACACACAAAAATGTCAAAATAAACCTGTCTGTGTCTTTCACCAAGAAATTAATCAGGAAAGCTCTTCTTTAATGTTGTCATGTACTTACAGTTTAAACACATTAGGCAATAAAGGTATGGATTTGAAAGGAAGTGTTCTGAAGGCACTAGTGAGTAACTTCTCCGCATACTTGATTTACTGTATGCTTATCTGATTTTCTTATGACCTTAGTTTCTCACACACTTGTATTATCATTTCACACAAGAGTTTGCAATGTGATATAGCAGAAAGAAAACTATTTTAACATAGACACTACACAAAACATATTGGAACATTAATGCTTGTGTTTTCTTTCTGACAAATTAGTCAGGAAAGTGTTCCTTTTGGTGTTCAATTGTTCTTTTAGTTTATCACATTAGGTGATAATGGTGCATTTGGTAGAAGAAACCAAGTGTTTCTCACCATGTTTTAAAGGCAGTTAGTAACATCTATGTGTAATTGACTTACTTTATAAAAGGACACTGTTTGAACTTATTTTGCCGTACTTTTCGCATTCACATTCCCTAACTGTATACAATTCATTATAGCAGAAACAAAACTACTTTAACATAGATGCTACACTAGACACATTGGAAACTGAATGCATCTCTGTTCTTCCTGAGAAACTATTCAGAAAAGTTTTCCTTTTAGTGTTCAATTGAACTTTTCATTTAAAGACATTAGGCGATAGAAGTGCGTTTTGTAGAGGAAACCAAGAGTGTTTCTCCCCATGTTTTAAAGACAGTTTGTAACTTCTATGCATAATGGATTTACTTTATGACTGGACATGTACATTCACATTCACATTTCACACAACACTGTGCAAAGTGTTATGGCAGAAAATAAACTACTATAACATAGATGCTACACAAGACACATTGGAAAGTGAATGTGTGTGTGTTCTTTCTGAGAAACCAGTCAGGAAAGTGTTCCTTTTAGTGGTCAATTGTACTTTTAGTTTAAACATATTAGGTGATAATGGTACATTTCATAGTAGAAACCAACAGTGTTTCTTGTCATATTTCAGAGCAGTTCATTACTTCTATGAGTAATTGTTTTACATTATGACAGAACACTCTTTGAACTTACTTTCACATATTTTGGCTTTTGCAGAAAATAAATGATCCAGTTCACCCATGTTCAGCAGTGGAAGGTTCTAGGCTACATTAAACACTGGAGAAATGTTCATCCTCTGCCTCAATAGCTTCCAAGTATTTTTTCCATATGCATACCCTGTGTGAAATTTTTGAGAGTCCAGGCAATGCTCACAACAATTTTCCAATATTGTTATGCAAACATTGATATTTCCTCAAGGTTGTAGTCAGCTGTACACATCAGTTAATAAAATATAGGGATGCATTTTGATGACCAACTTTAATGCACAGGGCATGAGAGCCAATTTCAGCTTTCTATTTTCTGTCCCATGATCTAAATGTAGAGAATTGTGAGTTACCACACAATTCCAAATGTGTTGTATAGATATCTTGGGCAGAGGAGTTAGCTTGTGTTTCTGTCACACAGGGGTGTATCTGTCGCACAGGCAGAATAGATCATCTGGTGGTTCTTCAGTTGCACAGGTCCATCTGAAGTCCACTAGTATGGAGGGTGGACGTCTAAAACACTCCTTTGACACAGGAGATAATTCTGAGAGTCCTTTCAATAGACTTTGATTTCACAGGGCTCCTTTTTCAGAAGCTGAAGGTCAAAAATCCATTTGGTGAACTGAAGTAGACAATAAACATACAATCCTACTGGGGAAACATGTAGAATAAAGAGTATAAAGCTCCCTTGATCTGAAAGCCATTTAAGTAAAGACTCAAAGTCATGTGGTAGGAATAGGAATATATAAGGACCCTCTAAGGCATAATATGTGTTTAAGGCCCCATTTGGCAAAAGCTCTAGGGCAATATTAGTCCTAGGAGAATTCTGCCATTCTGTTCAATGTGTTGAGAAGGAATACGTGAACACTGGGAAAAGTGAGCCACATGAAAGAGATGAAAACTCTGAGGCCCTATTGAAAAACAAAGAGACAATCTCCTTCAGACATAGTTGAGGTGCTTTATACACTTCTGTCAAAGGTAAAGAGACCTGGTACCTTATTTAGTGAAGAAAGCTTGCAGCTTATTCAGTTCTTATTCAGAGTTTTGTATCTTTACAGTTTGTGTTCGTTCTGAAAGAGAGGAGGCTGCAACTTATTCCTTTTCCCCAAGGTTTTGGATGACTATTGCTGGCTAGGTTACTGCTAGTTTGTTCAGCTTTCTAGATCTAGGCAGAAATGTTGACATTAATTACATTTCTATTGACCTGCAGGAAGGCAGATGGCACAGGTTCTATGCATTGATTCTAAACATGCACTATGTGATCTCGAATCTTTAATTTGAAACTTGCACTATGGGAACTCAAACCAGAGTGGACTAGGGTCCCTTGCTTACAGAAGGAGTCACCTTTGAAATTATGCCTGATCAATTAGGCATAAGACATTAAGACAGATTTGACATAAGGCATAAGAATTGACAGATTGGGATGATCTCAGAACCCCTAAGGAAGATGGTAACAGTGCTAGTTCACTTTGTCTATGTTTAGAAGTTACACGGGTCCCTTGGATGGACTCAGAAGATTCTACCACATCTTGCATATATGTGGAACTCTCAAGAGCCCCTTCTAAAGATGGCAAAGTTCTCTGAGCTCCTGGTGTAGATGTGGAAATTTTTATCTCTGCTTGGGTAGGTATGAGTGGTATGAGGCTCCTTTGGGGAATTGTGATTACATTTCAATCCCTTTGGACTATAAGAGATTATCTGAGTCCATTTTTCATGGCATAGGACTTTGAAAACCTTCTTGGTTTAGTGGGTAAGTTCTGAAACGCCTTTGTTCAGCAGGGTCTGGCCTCAGACTCACTTTACTAGAAGCAGATTGCATAGGGCACTTTAGGTGATTGGAAGAACATTTTTGGTTGTCTTTGTGAGAGCACTTAAATCTCTGCTCTGCTTGACAGCTATCAAACATGGTGAACTCTTCTGGGAATTGCTCATAGGACTTGATACATTTGAGAAAAATAAGAAATTACTGAGCTTATCTTTGGTAGAAGAAGGTTTTGAGCTTTCTTTGATGGCGGTTGTTGTAGGTCCCCTTGACTAGAGGTGTCTTGTCCAGCATGCTTTGGAGGAGAATTGGGAAGACTAGAGACATGTAGGGTAGGGGATAAACTTTTGAATCTCCTTCTGGAAGATCAAACATGTATGATTTTCCTTTCAGCACAAGTGGGAGGACTTTCACAATCCTAGGTAGATGTGGAATGTTCCAAAGACTCTTAGACACATTTGGTTAGTTTCAGAAACTTGGGTGGATAGGAACCATCCTATCTACAAGAGAAGTGGAAAATTCCATATCTTCTTGGCTAGAAAGAGAAGTGTGTAGATAACCTTGAATATGTGGGGGAATTGCCTGTCCAACAGAAGAGTCAGCAGAAGACGGCCCAGGCACTGTGTGATCATCTTTGAACTTTTCACTGGCATCTCTAGTACTGTGCTTTACAGATTTTGCAGGCACTCTGGAACCCAAGTGGTCAAAATCCATATGTTCTTTAAACCCAGTAGAGATAGGCTGGCTTCTTTTCACCTTCTCACATATGGATACAAAAGATGAAGCCACTCTTTTTCTGGTGGCAGGCTATAAAATAGATGGTCTTGTATTCCTGGTCAGTGGGATTTTCATGCTGTCATAAACCCTCAGAGGAAGTGGAAACATCCACTTCTTGTTCTCTTTCAGATCCCTCAGAGGGCCTGGGGTCCTCTTATTGTCTGAAGCCTTTATAAGAGCTTTATAAGAGCTGTAGCATTTCTTTAAAATGTGCATCAGGTTTTTTGAATCTCTAGTCTTCATAGGGCTTTGGGCACCTGAACTTGTGGCCAAAAGTTCAAACAGGAACTACAACCTGTTTCACAGTTTCAAGAGGACCTACAATAAGCCCCATCAGGCAAGGAGGTCTCCAAACCTTCTCCTAAAGGTAAGCTCAGTGATTTCTCATTTTTCCTACATATATCAAGTCCTTCTCCGCAGGAGAGTTCCAAATTTTTGATAGCTGTTCAAATGGATCTAAGAGCCCCAGAAGTGCAAAGTCCCTTGGGTCTGTGCTGGTCATGTGATTCCCCTGTTGAGATAGGGTATTAAAATCTGGCTGGAGAACACTGAAGGGTGTCCCAAGCAATGGAAACTGGGAACCCTGCAAGTAATTCCACCATTGGCATAGGGGGTCAATATTCAGTTGGGGGAACTTAAGGGTGACTCTGGCTGTGGAGGCTGAGAACCCTGTAAGTACTTCCCCCACTGGGGTAGAGGTCAATATTCAGTTGAAGGATAGTGAGGGGAGTACCAGGAAGTGGAGGCTCAGAAACTGGCTGTGGTCTAGGCTAGAGGTTAAAGTCTAGGCTCACTGGCCTCTCTCCACATGTCTGGCCATTTAGTCATTAAGGAAATTGAACAAGATATGGAAAATGGACTACTACCCCTTGAAGGGGTAGCGAATGTACTTGCCAATGTACTTACCAATGGTGACTCATGCCAAGAAGCAGTTAAGTAGTATCCTCTGAGAGCTGATCTCTCTCCTAAGAACTCAGGATTCAAACAATGCTCTAGAGTGACTGTCCTTGCACAGGCCAGTCAGTAGCTGCCTCACCTAACAATTCTTTTTTTTTTTCTGAGACAAGGTTTCTCCATGTAGCCTTGGTTGCCCTGGAACTCACTCTGTAGACCATGCTGGCCTCGAACTAAGAAATCTGCCTGCCTCTTCCTCCCAAGTGCTGGAATTAAAGGCATGAGCCACCACTACCTGGATCACCTGGCAGATCTGCTTTCAGGAGTGAGAAAATCAACCCAGCTTTCTCAGTGACAGTTGGGCTAGAAAATTACTGATGTATTGTGCTGGGAAAAGAACAAGTAATTGTATTCGTATAGTGCATAGAATGCATGGAATTAATATTACAAATATAATTCTGTGAGTTAAAGTGACCTATCCTAGAAAAATTTGTGACAACTGTGAGTCTTCCTGGATACTAATAACATATCTACATGACTAATTAATACTTTCTGCAATATTCTTATTGGGAAAATAATATGCTACTGTTCAGAAAATGCAGACAAAACAATAATCTCCTTATACTGAAGATGCAAGTTTTATTTCAAATATGTTTATCTATGTTTGACTTGATTCAGAGCACAGACACCTATGGCATTAAACAATTGCTTTGTCTGTCACAGTTAACAAGTTGGGTTACTATAACATTTTCATATTTGGATTGCTTTTGGAAGGGCACATAGTTCTCTTGAAGCCACAGTAGGCTAATGGTTCATATTAGTGGCTTTCCATGGGCCATTCACTTTCAGCACAATGATACAAATAGGACATAGTTGCAAAAAATGATTTTTGAAAGCTTTAGTCAATTTGATTTTTGAAAGGTCATGTTTGTGTAGCAGTTAATACACTGAGCGTGTGTAAAATTGAGGATATAAATGATGATACTATTTTATGGACAGAGAAACTTGGTTTGCTTGTTGCACATCTTGCTGGCTTTCTTTGAGCAGTTTTTTTTTTATCTTGCTGGAGTTTGGGTGCTAACTTTGATTTTTGTGAATAATTTTTGTTTCCCTTTCGCTACACATCCATGAAGTGTGCATCACTCAAAAACACATTTCTGTTTCCCTTCGCTACACATCCATGAAGTGTGCATCACTCAGAAACACATTTCTGTTTCCCTTCGCTACACATCCATAAAGTGTGCATCATTCAGAAACACATTTCTGTTTCCCTTCGCTACACATCCATGAAGTGTACATCACTCAAAAACACATTTCTGTTTCCCTTCGCTACACATCCATGACGTGTGCATCATCCAGAAACACATTTCTGTTTCCCTTCGCTACACATCCATGAAGTGTGCATCACTCAGAAACACATTTCTGTTTCCCTTCGCTACACATCCATAAAGTGTGCATCATTCAGAAACACATTTCTGTTTCCCTTCGCTACACATCCATGAAGTGTACATCACTCAGAAACACATTTCTGTTTCCCTTCGCTACACATCCATGACGTGTGCATCATCCTGAAACACATTTCTGTTTCCCTTCGCTACACATCCATGAAGTGTGCATCAACCAGAAACACATTTCTATTTCCCTTCGCTACACATCCATGAAGTGTGCATCATTCAGAAACACATTTCTGTTTCCTTTCGCTACACATCCATGAAGTGTGCATCATCCAGAAACACATTTCTGTTTCCCTTCGCTACACATCCATGAAGTGTGCATCATCCAGAAACACATTTCTGTTTCCCTTCGCTACACATCCATGAAGTGTGCATCACTCAGAAACACAGAGGCACTTTGCTATGGTCTAATCATCTCCCTGTGCCATGGTCTTAGAGCTGTGCCACATGTTCTTTCTTCTTGGAATTCCTGAAAGTTTCATCATCTCCTTCCTTTGTTTAACTCCAATTTATCCCAGTAACTTCAATTTTAAAGTATCTCCTGCCAGGAAATCCATTCTTTTCAGACAATCTTGGGTAAATTCTACTCTTGATTAATTCTGTATTCACTATGCTTATCCCCAAACTAGTCCATAACATAACTTTTGGCCTCCTTATCTGAATTTTGAGTGGGTCTTTTGCCATCTTTGAGAACATTGAATTTACTTACCAGAATAATTGTGCATGACATGAAGAACGTTCATGGTAAAATGGACAGGAAATTATAGGTATCAATTCAGATAATTTACACAATTTGAGAATTAGCTTGGCAATTCTAATATCAGCACAAAATAGCTTTCTCAATTTAAGTTACAGTGACTATGTGTATTTCAGATAATCTATTAAGGTAAACTGAGTAGTGGTTTATATATACACAAATAACTGCTTTAAAATAGTAATATTTAAATTAAATTTCACTTTTTCACTTTGAAATTAAATCTCTGAAGAGGGTTACTTGATTTACGAATGGCTAAGATTTCTGTGAATTATTCTACATACTTAGAAATGATTCCTAAATAATATCATTATTAATAATATCATTATATAGTTGTTCAAATAAAATAAATTTTATGCATAGTAAATTTAATAATGAAAACAAATGAATAGTATATGTTGTAGTATTTAACACAGTAACATTCTTTTCTTAAGCCTTTAAAATTTGTTCATTTTCCTAATCAGAATACAAAGTAATATGTTTCATTAGAACAGTTTCATACATATGCTTTTATTGATTTATCTTACTGTATGTGTAATGGAAATGTCCATTGTCGTTTACATGATTAACAAGCTTATACTCTTGCATGAACAAACAATGATGACCAGGAATGACAGAAGACCAAGTCTCATCAACAACCAAATTAATAACTTTATACATTTGGGATGTGAGAAGCTTGAGTTTGGAAGTCAGTTAAACAAATGTTGGCTTCAATATTGCCTAGGGCCTTGGTGTTCTTTCCTTTCCAGTTCTGGACTGTCAAATGACACCCATGTACTTTGCTGTTATTGCTCCTGACAGAGTCTTATGGGAAGAAGAAGACACCATCTCAGGGAGCCTGCCTTTCTTTCCAGCTTATCTTCTTATAACTCCTCCTCCCTATCTCTCCTCTGTCTGTCTGTCTGTCTGTCTGTCTGTCTGTCTGTCTGTCTCTCTCTCTCTCTGTGTGTGTGTGTGTGTGTGTGTGTGTGTGTGTGTGTGTGTGTATGGGTGAGTGGATGAGTGTGATTTGGGGAGGATGTTAATGGCATGTGTGTATGTATAATGTGTTTTCATTTACCTTGGCGTACATATTTATGGATATGTGCCATGCATGTATGTGCATGTACAGACCACATGTTAATGTTGGGTGTCTTTGATGTGGCTTCACTGTATTTACTGAAACAGTGTGTTTGGCCTGTCTAGCTAACCAAATTGTCCCTGGGATTCCAGCCTCCAACTCTCCAGAGTATAGGGAGCAGCCACACTCCCTCACCACTGGGTACTGGAAATCTGAACTCTTGTCTTCCTTTTTGTGTGGCAAGTCCTTTATCTAGTCAACTATCTTCCAGCCACTATTATTTTTTAAAAATGTTTTTAGGAATTGTTTTTTATTTCCTTTATTTCTTTCTCAACTAATTCATTGTTGATATATATAAAAGCTGTTGATGTGTAAATGTTGATTTTATATCATTCCACTTTGCTGAAAGTTTTTGTATATTAGTTTTCTGGTGAAAAATGTTAAGCACAAGATTACAATTTCAGCAAATTGGGACAATTTGACTTCTTCTTCTCTTATTTGAATCCTTGGTGGTATGTAAACTGGTGCAACACTGTGTAAGTCAGTGCACTGGTTTTCAAAAGCTAGGTTTATTATGTGGTCTAGCTTTCACACTCTTGAGCTGATAAAAGATAAAAATACATAGTTCATAAATCTCATGACACCAATGTATAGTATATAAACAGATTGCTCAAAAGACTCTAAGTCCTACTCCCGACATACATGAAATTCAGATTTATTGCTGAAATATTCACAGTAGCTAGGAATGGAACCATTTCCTTTCTATTATCAGTTTAATAGACAAAATGTGGTACACACAGACACATAGACCCACACACACATAAATGATATATAAGATGCAAATTTCGTCAACTGAAAAGGTAGCTGAAATCATGGCATTTGGGGGAAAATGGATGTAAGGAGAGATTGTTCTGTTAGGTGAAGAAACGCAGATTTGGAAAGAGGGTATTAACATAGGTGTCTCTCATGTGGGTTTGAGAAATTTTTATATAATTTTATGCATGTATATAGTTGAGTAGTTGTAGTTAATTAAACTAGAGATTTCTTTTCTTATCTAGCAGAAAAATAGAAAAGCATAATAGAAAATAGAAAATATAAATATAAAATATAAAATATAAAACATTATATGATATTTATTTACTTACTTATCATTAGAAAACTTATTGTTTGCTTTCTACTATTGTAGATTCTCACATTACAAAATTTCTATGAATTTTAAAAAAATCTTGTATATAATCCACATCAGATTGTTTATGTTTTAAGAACCAATGAATAGAAATAAATGAGTATCCTTAAAAATGCCTTTTTAACATATTAAAATTTTTCATTGCAAAGCCCATTTCACCCCAGGTTGCACATGATTATAATAAATAAGTGACTTCACTTACTCAAGATAAAAATACACAGTCCATAAATCTCATGATACCAATGTATAGTATATAAACAGTAATGAAGAGCACTTCATGCTCTAAACATCAAGAGAGATGTCCCTTTAATTTGCCCTACTACTTGAGACGGTCCACATGGATCCTACCCTCATGCCAGACACTTCTTTTAGAAAGTTTATCTAACCTTCAACTAAGATATGTCTCATAGAAGACCAGCCTTAGGGGAATTATCTTAAGATAAAAGTTAAGAATTTACAGTGTAATCCTTAAGATGCTTGAGACTCCAGGAAAGGGGGATACCTGTTTGAGGGAAAGCACCCTCTCAGAGGTAAGGGAAAGGAGGAGTAGAATGAGTACTTGTAGAAGGGAGGAGTTAGAGGACAACAGCTGGAATGTAAATAAAATATTACCACTTCAAAAATTTAGATTGTGGGTATTTGTGATGACCCAACACAATACAATATAACTTTTCTCATACTAACCATATTTTCTAGATTCTTGCTTTTGAACTAGCCTTGAGAATAGTCTAGGTCTACCTACATCTACCTATTCTTTCAGAAATCTTCAAAATCCTGTAAAATCGAGCACTAGATAGCCCCTATTGAAGGGATTAACACCTTGTGACAGAATATCATCTGCCATAATCTTGATGCTCAGCCAATGGTGCTGTTCTAATTTGCTCATTGTGATAATTGTGTTATTTATAGAGTTATCAAATTTTACAACAGAGTCATTTGTCAACACTTAAGTAATTGAAATGAGCACACTGGAATTCTCTTCTGTACTTCTGAGCTATTAACAAGTGTCATTACGGCTTGCCTTGTTTTCCCCTCTTATAAAATGCTTAGAGTTCTGCTATGTATGAGGCCAGGGTTAGGGACATAAGATGACATGTCAGAGTTATAAACAATTATAAAGCATTTTTGGTTCAAAAGAGTAGCAGAAACATCAGAAACTTGCTGATGTTTATACCAATGAAACCTACCTCAGAACAAAGTGCTGGTACTAATCCCATCACCCTGGAGGCTGAGACAAGTGGATCACTGTAATTTCAATGCTAGCATGGTTTACATGGTGTCAAAAAAGAAATAAGGAAATCATGGATTCTATTTGTAGGATCTGTTTATATGAAGCCAGGGGGATATAGCCTGGTTTCTGTGATGCAAGAAAGAGTGTTTTTTTGGAGCATCAGATAGAGAAAGGAGTCAAGGTTAGGAATGATACAGTAAACATTATTGCAAGAAGGAAACATCAGGAAGTTCCTTTGGGTTTCATGGTCTACAAAACATAGAGATATTATGCCCTTGAATCTCTTGCCAGCAGTTACCACTAGGAAGACACTTGATCTAGTATTTTTTGTGGGATGTTTGGATCATGAAGTGGCATCTCAGGGAACTGTGACCATTCACAGTCAAGTTAAAAAGGGAAAATAATGAACTCAATTGACTCATTTTGGGTTTGGGAGGTGAAACAAAACCTTACCAAACCCTTAGTGATAAAGTCAGGAAGGAAGGGGGATACATCCTTGTTCTCAATAGTGCTCCCTAAACCAGGCCCTACTACTGGTTGCTTCTTCAAGAGTTGAAGCTTCACATCACCTTTAAAAATAATCTATCATGTTAGTTAATACATGGAGCTCTTGTTTTTTCCCACTGTGGTGTTGTGTACTATATCCTTGCTGAGAATACAGGTGGCCAGGTTTCTAGATGTAGAGGAAGTAGCCCATATTTCAGAGTTTACTAGCAAGTTGCCATGAGTCATTATTAACAGGAAAATGTATACGTCTCTTTGAAGGTATTTCACTATGGCTTTCTGTAACTTTTTATAATTTTTTAAAGATTTATTTATTGACTTTAGGTATATGACTACCCTGTAGCTTTTTAGATGGTTGTTAGGTTTCATGTGTTTGTTGGGAATTGAATTGTAGGACCACAGCATGCTCTAGTCAACTCTGCTCACTCAGGTCCAAAGATTTATTTATTATTATGCAAAAGTAAACTGTAGTTGTCCTCAGATGTGCCAGAAGAGGGCTTCAGATCTCAGTTGTGTGTGGTTGCTGGGATTTTAACTCAGAACCCTCAAAAAAACAGTCAGTGCTTTTACCTGTCTCACCAGCCCAACATTTAATAATATTATGGTGGGATCTTTGGTATACATGTGTGCACATGTAATGATCGGCAGAGTGCTTATGGAACATTGATTGCCTCTACCAAGTGGATCATAGCAATGAAATTCTGCATTGTAGACTTTGTAGGAAAAAAAAACAAACAAACATTTATCAACCAAGATATTTTGCCAGACAATAAAATCTACTGTACAATTTCCTTAGCTGCTTATATGCATTTATGTTATCTGTTTATCTATATATCCATCTATCCATCTATCTATCTATCTATCTATCTATCTATCTATCTATCTATCTGTGTTTCTCTCCCTCTCTGTGTTTGTGTGTATGTCTGTGTGTATGTGTGTTTATGTGTGTGTGCTTTATAATGTCCAAATATGTAATATAGTAATATACTAATAATAATATTATAATATAATCTGGGTCATTATGTTGATTATGAAACTTGATATCCAGGCACAGGAGCCAGGAGAGGCTAGATGTCTCAGTGGAGAGTTATTTGGCTGCATGAGCTCATACAGTAGACCAAGAGACACACTTTTCCCAATTAAGATATCAGAATCCTTAAGCCACTGGCCTTGGGCCATCACATCTCATGATTCCATTTCTCCAGTTTTCACACCAGGGAATATAGATTCCTCTACATTACTGCAGAGTCAGACATTGAGCATAATTTTGGGGGTGAGACCTAACAGAAGGAGGGCTTTATACACTGCAAAGGGATTCCCTATACCTTCAGGATAACCATGTGTGCCAGGTCAAGTCTACCTTTATCAGATCATTCCATGCCCTCTGACAAGGACTCACTCTACTTTCCCAAGAACCGATTTTTTTCTCAACTGGAAGTTCAGCTTCCTTCTGCCTCTCTCTAATCTCTCTAGGCTCCCTATTCTCTCTCCCAACTCAACATTTCAGAGTATGAATCATCTCTATAGGAATGGGATGAATGGCCTATGAGGAGCTGGTGTTGATACAACAGGTGACATCACAGAACTCTCCAGCAAACAACAGAATATTCAGAGAAGGGACCACAGATATCATGGTGAATAACTTTTACCTTCTGAAGATGCTTTCCTAGTAGTGACCAGAAGCTGACTTGGCATTTCCAGGAAACTCTCTTGAGATATAGTTATTGAGCACATCTCTCTTCCAAAGTAGGTGGTAGCTCTAGGCTTGCTTGGAAATACCATAATTCTTCCATCATGAAAAATAGAGTCTTTACTTTCCAAACTGCCCATGAATTTTTCAGTCCTTTTTAAAAATACCCTTCTTAATTAATATGAACAGTTAAAACTACTGAAAAACAATACCAGGATGAATACGGGGGTGGGAAGAAGATAACCTGGCTCATTCTATACATGTGCTTCAAGGCATGTTGAAAAAGACCCTACAGGGCCAGTTAAGATGTGGGATGAGATATAATGGGTATTTTCACAGAACCCATATGCTTACTTTTAATGTTATGTCAACCTACTTAGCATGTAGAGACTGTATCCACCAGTATGCTGGTAACATTGTTATGATAATCCTAAATAATGGAGCCACCAAAAGAAAAGGCCCTGGGAATGTGGTGCTCTCTTCTGTGCATGAATGATACCAAAGCAGGATTGGTTATAGGCTTTTGCTATTTACACAAAAAGATTATGCCTGAAGAAAAAATCAGGATGTTGAGGGCTATAGGATAGCAGATGTAGAAGTAGTTTGCACAGTCCAGCCAGTGGATCTACTCAGGTCATGGGTAACTTTGAACTGGAGGTTGGACCAGACCTGTGGGAATAAACGGGTCAAGAACAAAAGACAGAGAGATGCTAAGTAAATGTATCAAAGCATGCTTTACTTGGGGTGATATGGGTTTTTATATCCAGGCAGCAAAGTTAAACCACAATATCTAAACATAACACATGCATAACATAAATATGACAGCAGATGTAGAGACACCAGTTCTCAGTGGCATCACATCGCAGTAAACAGTCTGTTTACCTTGACAGAGACTTCAAACAGGAGTCTTAGCAGAAGTTAGCTGTAGGTCTTCTGGTTCCAGGAGGAGCTGCAGTGTTTATAGGCTATTGTCTTGCACCAAAGGTGGCCGGCTTCAGCCCGGGGCTGTCAGTCCACTTTCGCTTTCAGAATTCCACAGCAACATTCGGGCAGCACTGTGGGGGAGACAACAGTAGTTCACTTGACAGAGTGACTGCCCAGCATTTAGGAAGTCCAGGGCTCAGTGACTAGTGCTGTCCTCACTGGACTTGGTGGCCTCATTTGTAATTCTAGCTCATAGAAAGCAATATGATGCTCTATCCTCAGTACCGTCAATGATGTTTGACAGAGATTTCACTAGTATCTACAGACTACAGAATCCTCCTACCAATTTGACTCACTTTCCTGAGAAAATCAAGTTTCCATTTCATTTCTTTTAAGGCATTAGAATTCTATGAGACATTGTCTTTCCAAGTTGTAGATATTCCTACACTAGACCTCATATCCCTAGGTGCTTTCCCATTGTCTTTGAGGCTTGTTTACTTGGTTCAACAACTTTAAGATTCAAAGTAAAATAACAACTAAAACTAAAAATACTCTTAGAACAAATAAAAAGCCTTTTCGCCAAGATGGCGCCGAAAGCGAAGAAGGAAGCTCCCACCCCTCCCAAAGCCGAAGCCAAAGCAAAGGCCTTGAAAGCTAAGAAGGCAGTGCTGAAAGGCGTCCGCAGCCACAAAAAGAAGATCCGAACGTCACCTACCGTCCGCAGCCACAAAAAGAAGAAGATCCGAACGTCACCTACCTTCCGGTGGCCCAAGACCCTTCGGCTGCGGAGGCAGCCAAAATATCCTCGAAAGAGTGCACCCAGGAGAAACAAGCTTGATCACTATGCTATCATCAACTTCCCACTGACCACTGAGTCAGCCATGAAGAAAATAGAGGATAACAACACTCTTGTGTTCATTGTGGATGTCAAGGCCAACAAGCACCAGATCAAACAGGCCGTGAAGAAACTCTATGACATTGATGTGGCCAAAGTCAATACCCTGATAAGGCCCGATGGAGAGAAGAAGGCATATGTTCGCTTGGCTCCTGATTATGATGCTCTAGATGTTGCTGAAAAAGAAAATAAAAATTTAGCAGGTACTTGCCCACGTAACCCTGGGATTGAAAGAGTTAAATTTGAGACCAGTACTGAAAACCACAGGAGCCAGGCCTGCAAGAAGCAGCAGGTGGGCCAAGGAAAAGCTGTTAGGAGAGCCCTGACCAGGGGTGTAAATCTCAGAGATAAGGCAAGGAGGTGTCCGGCCAAGGCGCCTGAGACACGCCTGACCAGACATTGAGTGATGGACCTGGGCCATTTGGTTTCCTTAAGTGTTAGCTAAAGGTCAGTGTGAACTTTGAATAGCACTCTCCCCTCTTGCTAGGAATTTCACTTTCTTAATGAATTCTCAACTCTGATCTGCACACACGACATTCAAAATAGCCAATCATGTATAGCCACACCAATTCCTTTGTCTCCCCAGACCTTTTTCCTATAAAATCCCCTAACCTCTGAGATTCGTGGTCAATTCCTGGTCTCCTGTGTGAGATTAGGGGTTGAACCAGAGCTCTGAAATAAAAATGCCTCATGTTTTTTACATCAAGATGGCCTATCGTGTTCTTCGAGTGCATGTCTCCCAGGACTTGAGCGGGAACACCCTATGGGGTCTTTCATTGCCAACAAGATTGGGATCATCTAAACTGAGTCCAGATGGCTAATTCTAAATATATGCTTTTTTTCACCATTAAAAAAAAAAACAAATAAAAAATAGTAATGGTCTTGCCTAAATAAGTCAGTGGAAAATCTTGTGTAACCAAGCAATTGGAAACAAACTTTGTACACTGAATTGTGTGGGCCAAGGTCTGTTTTGCAGGCAGGTTACACACACCTTAGGATCCACTGTAGAAACAGTGATTTGTAATGGGCACTGAGCAGTCTTAACTGAAATACTGAGGCCCCTCTATACAGGTAACAGATTCCTATTTCCGCATCCAAGGAACCCCTGCTGAAACCATGGATATTGTCTGACTATGGTAAGGTCATTCAGGCATCTGCTGAAAAACAAAACATTGTTCCAATCAAGAGCAGACAGGAAATAGATCTCCATGAATATACATATTAGGGAAAATACATGTCATAGGGATTATGGCAATATCCTCTGATCTAAATTGTTTTGATCATTTCTTAATTACTATGTATTTTAGCACCTGAGATTTATTTTCCTATATTTATTTGCTTTCATAATGGGTATATATATTGTATGCTTCCTATTTTTGTGCTGTGCTTAAATTTGGAACTTGGTATGACACTGTTAATAATTCTAATGCATAGTTTACAACAGCACTGATGAAACAAAGAGATGGAATGAAATGAATAAAATAAAACTTGTTTTTGACATGAAATAAAAGCTTAATCACAAACCCCACTACATCCAAAGTTGTACCTGTTAATCAGATCTCAGAGACATCACTCAATCAAGATATCAAGATGAAATCCTAGAAGCTCATGGCACCACAAATTCTATAGTCCATAAACAACAGAAGAAATGGCTATTCTACCACTAGTTGGAATCGTTGAGAGCCATTTCCTGAGAGAAGTTTGTTTCTATATTGAGCTCCTTGAATGACTTTGTCTAAATACTTAATATTCTCTGAGGCTTCCATGTTATAATTTTCTATGTTCTGCAGGTCCAATACGAACTAATTTTGCTTTATTCTGCTTCTTATAGAAAGCATTTGCCCTGTTTCAGGGCATGGCCACAGGAGGATATAACCCCATAAACATTTGCCTTTCAGACCACATGAGATAAAGCAGTGTTCATTACATGCACAGACCAGGGAATACCGTATTCTGGATTATATATACTGGGACATCCTGGTACTTTTATAAGTTTTTATCTTGGCATTAGGCTATCAGTGGCTTGGCAATCAGGATTAGGGTGAATTGGCTATAAGTACTCACACACTAGGTCTGGAGGAGCAGTCAAGAATTTTATGCACTAAGGAACCTATGCTACAGGTCTTGGCATACCAAAAACCTGAGATTTCTCAAAACTTCAAATAGGGATTCTAGATCATGGGTAATTATTAATGCAGAGTCAGATGTTGCACAAAATTCTGGGTATAAGAAGGCACAAAAGGATAGCTTCATTTAATGTACAAAAGGATTGCAATATGCCTCCAAAATGACCATACAGTTCAAAAGAAATGTTTTTAAATTGACGCCTCAGACTTCAGCAACTTGAAACTGTGAAAGAGGCATATCCTCAGACCAAAATGCAGACTCCTAGCTCCCATATATTAGAAGGGTACTCAAACACATAAATATGTATGCACAAAGAGAGAGGAGAAAAAAAGACAGGATGAAGTTGAGAAAGAATGAGAGACAGAAATACAGACAAACACACACACACAGAAAGAGAGAGGGAGAGAGAGAGAGAGAGAGGAATTGGACACAGAATAAATCCATGAAACAATATTACCTCAGAGCATCAGGCACAGAGAGCAGGAGGAACAGTAATGACATGACATCTTCCTGTCAAGCAGTGAGATGGAATGGACCCAGGCATCATGAAATGCTACCATAGCTTTGAGTTACCAAGCACCTGGGAGGAAATACAAAGTCACCATCAAGACATACTAGCTATAATATGACAAGTCACTAGTCAGGTTTTCAAAATACATCCTAGGAAAATATACTTTATTGCCTCAAGCACTGAGTTCTGTCCCTCAGAACATAGGCTATTGATTTTCATTTGAAGAAAGCAGAAGGTTTAATTCTGATGTCACTCTTCTCCAAGCTTCTCATTCTGCCTCTCCTCTGAGAAGCATTTAAGCACACCAGATATATGTTGTCAGCACCTCCATTTCTTTCTTTGCCTGCTTCTTGGCAAGGAAGATTATGTGGTATGGTGGCTGTCCAAATGCCATTGTAAGTAGGAAAATAAAAGTTAACTTGTTTGCATAGAGGCATATGAAGGCATAGAGGATGAATACATTACCCTGATTTCCAAACAAAAAGAGAACGTGCCTAAAAACCAGTAACATCCCCATAGTTTATGGCCTAGGCTCAATCTGCTTGCACCGGGGATTTTAGCTCTTGCATACCTCTGTAGAGAAGTAGGGATCCAGTCAGCTAGTTCTTCATTCTTCTTTTTTACATGGGCTTCAGGAAACCAAAGAAATGCCTCTTCAAGCTTAGTCCTAACTTCACCAGAAAACTTCTCTTCAGAAGTTTCACAGCATGGTTTCTGAAGCAAGAAATATAAAGACACTAATCTACTGCTTTCTCCTTCTGGGGCCATGAATATTGATTAAAAAATCATGCAGATGAAGAACATGGTCTATAGACCAATCAATTCACACCACTGAATAACAAAAAAACCCACAGAGGTAGTCAAAAGTATGCAGTGTCTATTTTGGTTCATTGACTGTAATAATTGGCTGCAATAGAGAAATGTCTGAAGCCTTGTGGGATCTTTATCCTTAAGTTCCACCCCTGTGTTTGGTAACAGTAAGAGTCAAAAGTTGCAAAGAGTCAAATAGCCTTGGACTTGTCAGTTCCGTGTTTGGGAGTGGGCAAACAAATATTTTAGAAACTGTGACTTTCAGGGATTATGAGAGACAGAGAAGACCATTTTCTTCGTGGTGTCTACAATTATTGCGCCTCATTGTTGGAAAGCCCAGTCCAAGGGCACCTCCTTCAGGAAGCTCTATATTCCTGCTCAGGCATCAATCAGCCTTGCCCAATACCACGTCTTTCTTGTTGGTTAACATTGAGATGGGATACAAGGTTTCTTCTGCCTCACTCTCATCTCTCTACAGTCTAAATTCTTTCTCTTAAGTAAAATCATCAGTCTTCTCAACATTTATATGGATGTATCGAATAGGCACTTTTGAAAACCATAAAAGCTGTTGTTGTAGCTATAACACTGGAGACAACACAGGAGATGCGAATGGTTCCCCAGGGTACAAAAGAATTTCCAGAGATGGTACTGCTGATATCATGTGTAATGGCCTTTGACTCTCAGTTAATGTTCTTTCTATGCTGATGAGAAATTGAAGTACAACTCTTTCTAAAGACAGAGACTTCTCTTGGCTTGAATGGAAACATCTTTGCTCTTAAAACATCAGGAACTGAGTCTTACTTGCCAAAGCCTGATGAGGAATTTCTCATCCCTCTCTCAAAATGCTGCTATTCATCAACAAAAGCAATTAAATACTACTGAGAATATACACCAGGATCAATGGAAAGGATGAAAGTGGACCTGCTTCATCATATACAAGTGGCTGAAAGCACATCCAGGAAGAGCATGCAGGGCTGGCTGCAATGTGTAATGTGTGTTAGTGGTACAGTCATAGAGTCATACATTTAGCCTTTGAAAGTTGCTCCAAGTTGCCTTACCAGATAGATAATTCAGCTATGATGATTTGTGCAACGGTGTGGAATACCATTGTCAGAGGAAACTGAAGTAGTGGAGATACCAAAAGAAAAAGTCCTTAGTCTGAGTGAGGTGATCTCTTCTCTGCATCAAATGTAGCAAAGCAAGATAGATACTACTGACTAACACAGTGAGTTTCTTTCTGAAAAAAAATATATGGTGGCATAGGATAGTGTAGCACAATAGAGTTGACATAGGTACATTGACATGGTTGCTGCAGAATATGTAGGAAGTCAGGAGTTCAGACTGGCCATTGTGTTCCTGCTTTTACTGCTTACACTTAGGAAGTCAAAGAAGGATGATTGAAGCTCAAGGAAAACAGCAAAGCCAATGGACCACAACATTCTTTTGAGGACAGAACACGCATGTGCCTCCAAAAGAAATATGGAATCAAAAGGAATGGGGTAAATAAACTGAATGTACAAGAAGACAAACAAAGAAAGGACAAACTCTCTACCTTTTCAATAACAGTTAGCTCTGTGAAACCCTATGAAGGCCCCAGAGGACCAGAGCCGCCAGATACTAAGCTCAATGTGTCAAGCACATTTTTGAGTCTTCTCGGGATGGCAAGCAATAATGTGAGGGTAACAGTCTCTTTAACATTTAACAAAATTTAATCACATTGTTCCAAGGCATGTTATCGGTTATGAAGAAGAAAGTACACAAGAAAAGCTGAATGTTCTCCAGTCTAGAAACAAAGAAAGGCACAAACAGCCATTTCACAAATATTGCTGTACCTGACTGGCACTTTCTAAAAGAAGCCAGACTTTTTTTTAAATTAGATTTTTTCTTTATTTACATGTCATATGATATCTTCTTTCCCAGTCTCCCCTCTGATAAAAATAAAAAATTAAAATAAAATAAAAATGAAAACAAAACAACAAAAAAGTCATGCTCCCTCCCCCATCCTCCTGCACAAAAACCCATCCTCTCCTGCTTCCTTGCCCTGGCATTCCCCTACCCTGGGGCATAGAACCTTTGCAGAGCCAAGCAAGCCAGACTTTTTAAGCAACCTGAGGTTCTAAATTGATTCAGTTCTCTCATTCAGTAATCACTGCAGGTCTCTTGTAAAAAAATAGTTAGCCTATGGGAAGACCTGTCCCCAGGAGGTTAGAAATTCATGAGCACAGATCACGAAAAAAAATATCAAGCTGTGTGCTCAATGACACTATACCAGGATATGTCATATTCTGGATCCTATATAATGAGAAATGATCATAGTGATCACTCTTTTGAGCCCTGGGTGGTGCCTGAGCATAGCAAGAGACCTCCAAAGTGAATACTCAGAGTGAAGCACTAACTACACCAAGATCACCCATCTTCTAATAAAGCCACATTCTCTAATAATGTCAATTCCCATAGGCATAGGATATTCAGGCCACCACACAGACCTTAACTTCTGTATATTAGTGAATAATGCTTTGCCTGAGAGAATGTTCTGCTTGGGAGAATGTTGTGTCAATGTTACAACCAACATTTGTTGCCTTGCCATTTGCTTTGTTAGAATCTTTGATCTTGCAACTCACTGGATGTTCTAAGTCAAATGTTACTACCAACCCAATCTCTTCCAAATGACTGTCTTTGGTATTTCATATTGTTTTAACTCATCTTGGATTAATTATTGGGTCACAGTAGAGCATGCAGACTGCATTAATACCATAACCCTTAATACCATCATTCAGCCCCTATGCCAAAGTGTTCACAATACCTTAATTCTCCACAGCACTCAAGTTTACTACTGCCTACCTCCTGAGTTGTCTGGGACTTGTTCCTCAGTACTCCATTTTCCAAAGCTAAAAGGTGGTATGTGGGACCCTGAAAAGCAGTCTATGTTTTGGCTGAGTCTCAACTTCCAGAGACTCAGTAAAAGGTTTCACAAGGGACAGAAAGAGTGGAGATATGTTCCCAGACACAGAAGACTGATTCCACAAGTCCTCCAAATCCATTAGCATGCGCTATATATTGTGTAGACAATGCCCCAAGCTTCCAGCATTCTGGCTGGACTCTACCCCCACAATCATCTGACCACAGCCAGGTATGCTCTGCTCTACAGACAGGTGGCCAGCCCACCATATAAGGGACAGTTTTCCACTCTCTTTCTCTCTGTCTCTCTTCTTCTCTCTCTTCCCTCTTAGCCTCTTACTCTTCTTATCTCTACTTTCTCCTTCTTCCTTCCCCCTCTCTCAACATGGCCATGGCTAGCCACATGGAGATGGCCTGCCTCTACTTTCCTATCTCTTCTCTCTCCTTTCTATAATAAACCATCTTATAACCATGCATTGCCTCCTTTCAACTAGATGTGCCATGTGGGCCCAGTGTCTGCAGCCATGACACCCAGACCAAGAACTCCCTCATGCCCAAACCACTGGGTGGCTGCTTCCTTCCCCAACTCTTACTCTCCCTTCAGTCCCAGAGTGGAGTTAGTTGCTCTGAAGCCTGCAATTCATTCTCAGCTCCTCTGTGGTATCCAGCCTCTTCTGGGATTCCCAAGGCGGGGTACAACCTATGTCCTTGCCTCCATAATGCCTAGGACTCCTCAGGTGTTTGCCCACACCCCACCCCCATCCTGCTCTCTGAGGACTGGAATACAAACACCCATCCAGTGGAGTGGGGCATGCAGTGGACGGACAGTCAAGTCTGTGGCCCAGAGTATTGGTCATCCTCTCAAATCCTTTCGATTCCCCACCACTAAGTGGTGTAGCCCAGTTCACTACCTGTGGTGCCTGTACCCAGCATGGCAGCAGCTTCTGAGGTGACACCCAACAGTGGTACCTGGTGAAGAACTTTTGTCAATTCTTATCACAGGGTTTGTAGGAGCAAACCATTGTTGAAACCTGCTTCCCTGACCTGGTTCCCTTCATTATTTCTTAGAAATAACTGTAGCCATTTGCTTTAGGCCTGAAAGTCAGCCCATACTGCTTTTAGAAAAAAGCAGCCTGACTGTAAGACACAGTAAAATAATTTGACCCAGAGAGTGGTCAAATTGACTATATATCCTGCTATCATCAGAAGTTTGTATCATCATGTTTTGAAATCTGATTTCCTTGGAAATTCTCCAGCTGCAGCCTTCACTCAGGGCCAAGCAAAAGAAAGGTCAGTTTAAACTATAATGTACAAGTTACTAAAGAAACTTGGAAATAAGTATCACTAACCTAAACCCTCCCTATATCTGGTTATCAGATCATTTATGCTTTCTTCTGTATATAAACTAACCCAGGATAATGGACAGGTGCATCACTTTCAGATTTTGAGTCTGATCTGTGGCCCTGACTGATAAGTCTTTAGGTATGTGTTCAGTAAACTGAATAAAAAAGGAGTAAGGTTATATTTGAAGAGAGGAAGTACTGGACACCCTTTCTGAAATAGAAACTATGGAGCTCTCTTGAACAAAGTTGAATATCATAATTCGGAGAATGGACAGGTACAACATACCAGACTTGGAAGTAATTAACAATACAGGAATGTCCCAGCTCACTAGCATCCTGCAATATTACTTCAGATGTTACCATTTCCAATCTGAAAGATAGTCCAACTATACGTTTTCATTGGGGTAGAACTTTCATCTAGGAAATGTTCATCTGATTGAGGGCAAAACAACAAACAAGTTTTGGATATCTGTAAGTTTCACTATGCCTCATCATTAGAGAAGGTGATAACAGTTTTCAATTTATCCTACCCTTCTTGTCTCTCAAGATCAATCCTCTGTTGTTAAACACCTTTTGAGCTACCCCTAGGACCTAGTTATGCCTTTACATATTTGCAACTTTTATATTTTTTCCAATATCTGTTGACGATTCTATGACAAAAGAAATCACTTTATTAGCTCTCTTTCTAAACCAGACCTAGGGAAAATTGTTTAAAATCTCCTTTGTCACTGTTTCCCAGAAGGGAAACTTCATTGTATCCAGGCCTACTTCTCCAGCTCTGATGCTCAACTCCCCTGCTCCCAGACCTACCAATTAGACAAGTGACAGTATTTCTACTTTTTTTGGACAATGATGGATTTTGAGCTTTCCAATTGGACCACTGATTGACTAAGTAACATAAATAATGAAAAAGAAAAAAAGTAGAACTTGCTTTTTCAGTATTCCTGTTAATGCAGGCAGGGAAGCAAAGGCAGTGTATACCTTGGATAGCCATTCTACTTCCCTGTGTGCATTCAGGTTAGGGGGCCTGAATAAGATGCCTGGTTTCTTTCTACCTTCACACAAGGAACTACAAGGACCATGAGCATAAGACCAGTGATGAAAGAAGTGAGCATTCTGGAACTGGGACAGATAGTTTTGTTTATATATTTGTTTCTTTATTTGCTGAGTGACAAAGCAGAACCAACGAATTAAGGCTGCCCACAAGAACAGCAGAAAAATCCACTGATTAACATAGGAAAATAGAATGGACAGAAACAATAAAGACAGAAACACAGAAATGCGCCCAGTAAAAACAACCAGGAATGGTGTCTTAGGGTTTGTATTGCTGTTATGAAACAACACTAAAATTATGTTTGGGAGGAAAAGGTTTATTTAACTGAAATTCCCACTTTGCTGTTCATCACCAAAAATAATCAGGAAAGGAACTAAAACAAGAGCAGGAACCTGGAGGCAGGAGCTGATTCAGAGTCCATGAAGGACACTCCTTATAGGTCAGGGATGGCACAGCTCACCAAAGACTGGGACCTCCCTCATGGTTCACTAATTACGAAAATACATTATAGCTGGGTTTCATGGAAACATTTCCTGAACTAACGTTTCTTCTATTCTGATTACTCCAGATTGTGTCAAGTTGACTCAGAGAATTATGCAATAAAGGTGGTCACCAGACCTTCATATATCTAAAAGAAAAGACAATGGGAATGTGATTTTGTCTCAACAGACCCAGGACACTAAATTAGTGGACACATCTTACCTCTCCTATGTATTCAAATCAAATGCATCATAATTAGGCTTATATCTGAAGTTTTCAGACCGAGCAACTGTTTGTTCTAAGTATTGTATTTTGTTGTTAAATGCCTCCAAATCATTAGGGAGATATTAAGAAAATGGAGTCTTTAAGACATCAAACATCTCAAGTTGTAAACCAGTGGGTTTACAACTCACTAACAACCATGCCTTTCCCTGCTCTGACTGGCTCTGGCACCCTTGGTGTCACAAGGACTTTCAGTATCTCTGTGGAACCTCCATAAATGAGACACAGGTTTAAGCCAAAAGAAAGTCCTATTTAACCAGATACCCACTAAACTGGGTGTTTAGAAGCTGAAACTGTCCTGCAGTTTCACAAACCAAATTCTCTCTCAGTCGAAGGGAGAAAGAGGACCTGAAACACAGAGTTCGAGAAGAAAAGGACGCGAAGCCAAGTTGAGTCCCAATCAAGGCTTGCAACTTTACTTTTGGGGTTCAGCATTTATATGTGCACAAGATAGTGGAAACTGATCTCTAGGTTACAATGACATTTGCATAACATAAACAATGTGGGAGGAGTCAGGAAAGAATCAGAACAGAGTCAAGGGGATGTCAAAGGGAAAGTGGGCTGCCAGGTGTGCCTGCTCTCGAGGGCGGTGGCTCAGGGTGTCCTGTAGTTCTCAACGCCCACCCGCCCGCCAGCCACCTGAGAGGTTGGGGGCAGAGGTCAACAGCAGATGTCCTCAGGCAGTCAGTTTGTTTACTTTCAACAATGTCCTCAGCCAGTGGAGGTGTCAGCCACCAGGCATACCTTCCTCCAGAATCCTTGATGGCAGAACTGTCTCCGGTTGTAAGCTCTGATGTTGCAGAGCTGAGGCAGGAGGGAGGGAACCAACAAGAATCCAATGGTAGCATGAAACCTTTCTGAAGGAGAGCTTTGAAGCACAAAAACTACATGCTGTAAAAAAAAATGCCATCTAGTTTGAGGCAAACCAGACCTCAAAAGACCTACATGGTATGTACTCACACACAAGTGGATATTAGCTATCAAGTACAGGATACTCTTACTACAATCCACCGACTCAAAGAACCTAAAGAAAAAGGACTCTAGTGAGCAAGATTGAAACTCATTCAAAATGGGAAATAAAATAGTCATCAGATTGAGATGGCAGAATAGAACTTGATTAGAGAGGATTGAAGCAATCAAGTATTAGAAAAGCCAGGGAAAGAGGACTGGAGAATGAAAGGAAATCAAAGATACAGATGCTCCCATGAGTCTATATGGAACTTAGAGTAACTGAGACTACTAGGCATAGAGAACATAGAACCTCAAGATGCCAAATCCTGTAGCTGGGGAGTACTCTCCATGGACACATAAGAATGGGAACCCACCATAAATCTTTCACACAATTGGCTAACCAATTACTACCTCATGTTGACCCATCCCATGAACAGGATCTAATCCCTGACCCTATTAATGAAACTATGTTTTTCTGGCAGACTGGAATATGTCATGGAGCCAAGCAGCTTAAAACAGATGCAGACACACACAGCTGAAAAATAAATGGAGCTAAAGAAGTCTTGTGGATGAGTTTTGGTAAGGATTAAGGAACAGGAGGTGGATAGAAACTCCACAGGAAGACTAACAGAATAATGTGGAAACTTTGGGGCTCTCAGAGAATGCACCACCAATACAATGTCACACTTGGGTTAAATGTCACCACACCCTCCCAATCAAATGTAGCAGATAAGCAATTTGGTCCTAATAAAGATCCCAAACAACTGGGTTGAGGGATCTCCCTGACTCAGTTGCCTGTCTGTGTCTCCTCTTCCCTTGATTGGATTGAATTTGCTGGCCACAGTGGGAAAGGATGTACCTACTCTTTCAGTGACATGATGTACCATAGATGGTTGATATAGAGAAGGGGCCTCCTCTTTCTCAGAGGAGAACATGAGGGAGGAATGAGTGGAGGACTTATGAGAGAGTCAAGGAGGAGAGGGAAGCTCTTCTCAGAATCTACAGACCATAGTATGTACATGGAGAAAGAAAACTAGTATTTTGTTTAGCTGTTGCCTGTATGAAAACCTGTTGACCACATCCCTGGAGTCAGCATAGGTCAGAAGAGGATATTGGTTCCCAAGCATCTTGAGTTACAGGTGATTGTGTGCTGGCCATTGCACTAGAGACTACAGCAAGATGAGCCAGTGCACTAACCACTGAGTCATTTCATCTAACCCCTCAAAAAACGCAGTTTGACTGACTTCTCTGTAAGCAAACATTTGGAGAAGTTCATATGAATTTAAACATTTAAAGGGAATTCCAAACAACATAAGTTTAAACACTACATTTATTTTTATTTCTGCATGGTTGCCATTCTTGTGAAAAGCATGGTCTTTTTTTCAGTAAACTTTATATTCATGAAATTTTCATGATGGCACTTTGTTTTCCCTTTTGTCCCCCTGTTTTTCAGTTTGTATAATACAGTTCTTACAAACAACCATGCTTTACTGAGTCTTCTTCTCACTTCTCATATTGTCTATAATGACTCAAACTCTCCTTTCTCAAAAGTGTGGATGACTACACAGAGGTACATAAATACCAATTTACATGGAGAAGTTGCTCAATATCCAAAGCAGCTTCATCACACATTAGCCATTTGAAGTTGCTATGAAATAAATACAATCTAGTATCTGTTAGCATTCTGTCTAAGATCTGCCCAGTCACCTGTCAACTGTCACCTGGGCCTGGCACACTATAAAGGGGCTGCTTGCTGCCTCTCTTGTTGTCTTGCTTTTTCTTGTTCTGGCTTTCCCTTCTCCCCTCTCTCTCCAAGTACTTGTGGCCAACCTACTCTACTCCTCTACTTCTCTTCTTTCTCTTCTCTTCTCTTCTCTTTGCTTCTCTTCTCTTCCTCCCTTCTCTCTCCTTCCCTCCCCCCTCTCTGCTTCTCTCTGGCTGTCTCTCTCTCTCTGCTTTTCTCTGCCTCTACTACCCTCTTGACTCCCCTCCACATGCCCTAAACACTATACCATGTGACTGGTCCTTCAGAGGGAAGGAACACCTCAGCAGAGGCACCCTCTTCTCCCACACCTCACCACACCACCATAGAACATAACCCTCCCTCCCTTTATCTTTTTATAAACACATCAGTACATTTAAGAAAAAAAATGTTCTGAGTAAAGCATACATTATTCTCTTTCATCCAATGCTGTTATTTTAGTAAGGACTCTGGGACGTAAATAGCAGGGTGAATGAAATATGAGGGGATTCTTCCTATAATCCCACTAACATAACCAAACAAAATTAGAATAGTCACTGGACCCACGAATGGCAGTAGTTGCCACTCTTTTGCATGAGATATGATAGAACATAGTCTCACAAGCATATCTTAGTCTTCTTCTGCTCCTTCTTTCTACCATTATTTTCCTTCTCCTACTCCTCTTCCTTCTCCTGCTCCTCCACATTCTTCTTATTTTATACTTTGTGACAGAGTTTTTCAGTTTAGTCCCAGTTGTCTTTAAACTAAATTTTAGGATTAGTTTAGACGTTAACTCAGAGATCCATCTGCCTCTGCATTCCAAAATGCTGGGATCAAACACACGTGTGCTACACTAATGCAGTGGAATATTCCTCAGCTGTTAGAACAATGTCAACACAAAATCTACAGGAAAATAGATGCAATTTTAAAAAATCATCTTCGGTGAAGTCACCAAGATTCAGAAACACATGTACGGTATGAATAAATTTACCAATGGATATTAGCTATTACATGAATGGTAATAAACCCATAGACCTTAAAAAGGTAGGTAAAGGGGAGGACTATAGTGTTGAAGCATCTCCCTGGAAAGGGGAAACGGAATAGATAGTGTGGATGGAGTTAGGGGTGAATGTAGACAGGAGTGTGAGGTCTCATTAGGGAATTAGAGGCTGGAAGTGCTGTGCAGGGAGGAACAGCTGGAAGTAGAAGGTCTTTGGGGGTTAGTGTCTGTGATGGCTATTCCTGGTTGACACCTTGACTCTATCTGGAATGAACTACAACACAGAATTGAAAGGCTCACCTGTTATACAGATCTTGAATCTGTAAGATACAGTTTTCTGATCTGGATTTTGGCATGGAGATCTTGAAGCATAGTAGCCATGAAAAGCTTAGGCACAGGCAAATTCATACATACTTTTAATCCCAGGAACCTGAGGCAAGCACATCTCTGAGTTCAAGGTGAGCCTGGGACAAAACTAGTCCTAGATTCAGGCATGGAGATACACACCTTGAATCGGTGTCACACCTTCTGCTGGAAGCCTATATAAAGATATTGGAGGAAGGAAGACTCATTCTTCTTCCCCTGCTTGCACTTGCTAGCCAACACATCTGTTGGACCCTACTTCTACAGAATACCAGCTCAAACAGCTAGCCTCATGGACAACACTATGTCATGACTCCAGGCAGTGCTGAGACAGAAGTGGATTTATTTTTTCTTAAGTATGCTATTATACCATTCTAGGTACATGCAGAGAATAGGGTCCTTTCTGAGATCAAAGAGAAAGCAAACAAGACAATAAACAAAGACTTCAAATAAGGCAGTAAACAAAATGATCAAACAAGACAATAAACAAAGCCCTGTGGTCACTGTTTTAGGGGGTTAGCAGGATGACCAAGATACAAAGAACTCCACACATTCCTTGGCTTCATTTACCTTGAGTTTTTTATTAGCTCAGACGTAAATATTCTTATCTGAGCCTACTTTCCTGTCTTCGCCCAATGACAAAATCCTGCTAAATTTCTAGAAATGGCTCCCAAAGCTCTCCACAAAAAAGCCTCTCCATGGAGATATCACTGCACTCACAATTACAAGATTGATTTAAAAGAAATCTCTTCGATCACAGCATGCATTCACCACTCCTCATGTTTAAAGAGCTGACCGAAAGCAGATTTTACATTCCACTTGCATTATCACCTTCCTGATCCTCTAGCTTCAGGTCCCAAGTTACATTTCAAATCCTTTAAACATGCACTTGGGACCAAAATTCTAGCCACATAGAGAACCATTTACCTGAGATTCATTTACAGGGCAAAGACATTCCCAGAATTATTTCTGAAGGAATCCAGGGCATCGAAACAATATTGGCAACAGGGTCCGAATAGGAAGACCTTAGGGGATGAAAAGGGGGAGAAAAAATACAAGTTAAAAATATAAACAGTGATGGGGGTGGGAGTATTCCACTAGCTATGTCTTCTGCCAAGTAGGCTTCTCAAGTATGGAATCTTGTTCACTCCTTACAGCAGGAAAATGGAAATCAATGGGAGACTTCTGCAAAGTCAGCAGATGCTCTCACACAAGTGCTGCACACAGGGAACACAGTATCTCGAGAACATTCCTGACTAAGCCTGCAGTGGACTTGAAACTAAAAGCCACAGTTCCCTATAGTGGGAAAAGTTGTGTTTTCAAAATTCAAAGGAACTTTCTCCCAAATGTCCCCAGACCATTACCAGCTGTCCCCAGCATGCTCCTGTCTTTAGGGAAGGAGCTCTTCTATCCTCAAGCCATCAGGGCTTTAGGGAAATCTCCTGAGATCTAGGCACCAGGCTGTCACTGGCTCTCCCCAGGCTGTTCCTGGGATTGAGAAAAAAGCTTTGGCATTCTCCATACACGAGAGCTTTGGAAAAACATGACTGGATTAGCCCAGCCTTCCACACGACAGAATTTATCCTTTTCAGTGACTTTTCAGCAGGTGTCATCTTGCCCGTGCGAGAGAACTCTCCTTTCAAGAAGGAAACTGAAACTTTACTGCACACTAGGCCTTCATATTGGCTGTGATCCTGCAATGCCCCCTTGGGCAGCTTATCACATGCCTGTTCTTCTATAAGAGGATGAGCCTAGTAGCTGAATGTCAATAACTGGTATCTCCTTCCTCAGGGATTAGAGCTAAATTTCTGAATAATTCTGGTGAACAGACATGTATCCTAGCATTCTAATCTCTATCAGGCCTGCCTAGCATGTAATTTTTGCCACAGACTGGGTTGCTGCGGGGACCTCTTGTTCCATGGGATGAGTAGAGTTCTGTTCAGATGGGCAAAGAATTTAGCGAATGACAGAGTTGACACAAGGAAGTGCTGAGTCTGAGTATATTTGCACAAGGTAAAATTCAGGTTTATATAGTATACAGAAAACAGGACAGATGACAAAAGTCATGTAGACAGATGATGGTCATCAAGGTCAGTAAGATTAGATATCCAGGTGCAAAGCAGAAGAGCAGTGGTGCCCTTCCTGCTGGGGCTATCTTGGCAGTCCCAAGCTAGTTCTATGGGTCTGTCAGAGTCAAGCAGCAGGAAGTCCCATTCTAGAAGTTCCTGAGAATACCCTTAAGTGAGGGAAGCCCGATTACTCTCTGGTATGCAAAAAAATTCTGTCTTCTGTGGGACTACTCTGAGAATTTTAACTATGTTTACAGTTAGCAATAATGCCTGACCTCTATTGCTAAATTTGAGGACACCCTGTCTGATAAGGCAGGTTCCTTGTGATAAATTCCAAGCTAACGACAGCTTGGTAATAAATTAGGATATATTGGAATGTTGTGCTGGCCAGGGAACAATGTCTAATCTTAGTTTTAACTATTTACAAACCATTTCTTGGGACACCTTTATGCCTGAATAAGAAGGCATGTTGAGTATTGGAAAGACTAATCTGGAACACGTCTGAGTTAGAAGATGCCAGTGACTGAATGAATACCCAGGAGGCAAACTCCCTTTGAAGTCCTATGCCTCTGGTCCATGATCAGGCCTTCAAGCCTTACATACAGACTTTCTTGGAGTAGATGAGTGGGTGTGGCATGATTTATCAGTGGTGTGCTTTAGAGGCAGTCCTCCATCAGCTAAAGTCTGTCTAGTGTCCCTTACTATTTTGAAGGAAACCGGCCCGCAGTTTCACTTCATACCGTGGGTGATTCACGAACTGGGGAAGTCAAGTTTCTGTGGAAATAAGCGGGTTAGGAGAGACAAGGAGCCACACCAAGTAAAATGCTTATCAAGGTGTAATCTTTACTTAGTGAAACGGGATATTTATACCTGAGGCAAAACAGTCTTATGTCTATTAGCATATAAGTGAGAACAGGAATCAAGCATATCAGTACATATCAGTCATGTAGATAAGCCCCTGCAAGCGAGGACTCCAGGCAGAAAGCGGATTAAAGTTTTAGTCCATTTTGAATTCTGGGCTCCCGGTTCTGGCTTAATCCCTTGAGCTGGCTCCAGACACCTGGTGAGCCGAGCCGAGCTGCTGTCTTGAGAGTTCATTGAGACCCCTCAATGGAGTCAGCAGGAATGGTACATTTCACCCTGAATTGAAATAAAAAAAAAAATAGGGAAATGCGATACGATCTCGACACGAATACATGGGCAACACAAGGTGCATAACACCTTCTGGCTCCGCCCTCCATGGCGATAACGCACAGTGGGAAATCCAGGCCGTGAAACGTCTGTAACCCAGACGGCCATCATCCACGTG
>NW_022196891.1:8470712-8471443 GCF_008632895.1 Mastomys coucha
CACAGTGGGAAATCCAGGCCATGAAACGTCTGTAACCCAGACGGCCATCATCCACGTGCCAGCCTATGGTGGCTTCCCAGCCAGAGAAGGGTCATGTGCACCATCCTCCATGTAGAATGTCAAGGCTCGTCCGCAAAACCCAAGGTCCAAGGTCCATCGTAATCTCCGAAGATGGCTGACGTAACTATTTCAGTCAGGTGTTGGATTCAGCAGGGTGAGGTGTGGTGCAGCTGGAAGCCAGAGCTCATCGCCGGGAGCTGATCTCAGAATGATGCAAATCAGTTCCTTAAAGCTGCTGAAGAACCGAATTAACCTTTGAAAGCCTGGAGGCTGAGCGTGGACCAAGCATTATCGGGATATGCCTGTCTCTCTCCCTGCTTTGATCGGGAAAAGCAGGTATTAGCGATTGTTTAAAGCAGACGAACAAATGCGTACACACACGAAAAAAAAAACTGACGAAGCAAGTAAAAAAGGAAAAAAAAATTATATATAAATAAATAAAAGATTCTATCAAGGCAAAACTGGCTGGGAGGAGCATATCTTAAGGCATCGGCTTCTCCGAATCAATCTGTCGTACCAATCTTTCTGGTAGCCAGCGAGCCTCTTCTTCGGCTTGGGAAAACACGCAGACAGAACCTCTGCCCCAGACCAAGACCGGGTCCGGACCAAACCACGTATTAGTGAGCGGATCTCTCCACTGTACCATAGCGTGGGAATTGGCTGATTCAGGA
>NW_022196891.1:8477619-8477949 GCF_008632895.1 Mastomys coucha
TCCCGGTTCTGGCTTAATCCCTTGAGCTGGCTCCAGACACCTGGTGAGCCGAGCTGAGCTGCTGTCTCGAGAGTTCATTGAGACCCCTCAATGGAGTCAGCAGGAACGGTACACTATTTCCAAAGCATTGGTAAATGCTATTACACTGCAATTCCACTCTTTTGCAACACAGTTTAATACTGGAGTGTTTCCAACTCCTGAGAGGCCTTTTACAATCCCTGCCAAATAGCTCCAAATGTATCTTACACCTAAATATCAAATGCTACCAGCAGGAGATACTGGAGAATTTAGGGGTTTCTGAATTTAGTATCCTCCTGATAGTGTTTTTAC
>NW_022196891.1:8477959-8479730 GCF_008632895.1 Mastomys coucha
AAAAAAAAAGCTCATGCTCACAATGATTTGCTTAGATCAGCCCCTACAATAAAGTTATTCAGAGGCCACTGCTGGTTCCAGGGAGTGGCTAGAACCACAGAGAACTTCACAGATGACCACAACCAGCTACAAATGCATACACAACGGCAGCAGGAAGAACCCAGAACATCAGCTCCTTCTGCCCAGCCTATTGCTCCTCATAATTGTGGGTAGTGACTCTGCCACACATCCAGACTTTGGAGCTGCCCTCAAAATACCCGGCACACACACATATATGGATATACATATACATATATAGACACACACACACATAGACACCACCCACACACAGACACAGACATACATGGACACGGAGATACATACACACAGAGATATACACATCACATATACATATACACACATACATACACAGATACAAATATACACACATGCAGATACACACATACATGGACACACAGATACATACACACACAGATGCACATATCACATATACATATACACACATACATACACAGATACAAACATACACACATACAGGCACACACATACATGGACACACAGATACACACATACATCTCAAGTATCTCTTTCAAAGTCTGATCATAGCATTTAACATTGAGGTGTAGCACCTTTTGGAGTTCCCTGATAGGGGTTGTGAAAGGCCTCTCAGGAGTTGGGAAACACTCCAGTATTAAGGTGTGCTGCAGATGAGTGGAGTTGACAGTGTAAAGCATTTACCAATGCTTTGGAAATAGTGACACTAAAGAAACTTTAGCTGAGGTACGACCACCTCTAAAACACCTCACTGATAAATTACATGATAAGCAGGTCTATTAATGATTAGGGTGCTAGGATAAATGTCTATTCAATGGAATTATCCAGAAATTTGGCTCCAATCTACGATGAAGGAGACACCCCTTATTGATATCCATCTACTAGGCTTATCTCCTTATCAAAGAACAGGCCTGTGACAAGCTGCTCAAGGGGACTTCACAGGGTTGCAGTCAATATGGAAGCCTGGTGCACCATAAATTTTAAGTTTTCTTACCACATGGGCAAGGTGATACCTAATGACAAGTGTTTGAAATGAACAAACTCTGTTGTGATGAAGCCTGGGCTGATCAAGCAATATTTCTCCCATGTATGGAGAGTGACAGAAATTTTCTCAGTCCCAGGAAAGAGCTTGGCAGAGGCAAGTAATAGCCTGGGGTGTTGTTGGTATTCAGAGATTTCTCCAAGACCCTGATGTCTTCAGGATAAAACAGAGCTCCTTCCCTAAAGCCAGGAATGGGCTTAGGAGAGCTGGTGATGGTCTAGGGACATTTAGAAGGAGGTTGCTTCAGGTTTTCAAAACCCAGCTCTTCCTATCACATGGAACTATGGCTTTTCCTCCACTGAAGACTTGGTCAGGAATGTTCATGAAAAATGTGGGATTCTGTGTGTAGTACTATTTGATTGGGCTCCTCATGAGTTTGTATCTTAGTACAAATGTTTCTGCTGACTTAAAAGAAATATCCCATTGTTTTCCATTTTTCACATATGTCTCCAATTTTATCAGAAGATTTTTCTACATACATCTTAATTTTAACAATTTTTTTGTATAATGTCTTTAATTTTACAAAATATATTTTCAAAATCATTCTTTAATTTAATAAGATTTTTTTCTGTATACCTCTTTGTGGACTCCTTCCCCCCCTTTTGCGTGGGAACGACTCCCCGACAGGCTGGAAGCTGGGGCTAGACACCCGCTGTGTGGAACCCTGACTGCTGC
>NW_022196891.1:8480241-8502260 GCF_008632895.1 Mastomys coucha
CTCAGAGCTCTCAATTCTTGCTAGATTTGTTGGCGAAGATTTTCGTCAGAGGTCGACATGCATCGACAGGGATGTTTCTGTCGAGGGGTTTGGCAGGCCAGGTTTCAGCCTGTTAGGCTGGGGTTCAGGGGGTCAGCCCGTGAGGCTGGGTGCTTGGATTTGGTTCCGAGGGATGTGGACTGCCACATCCCGTGGTTTGGCGCAGCCGCCTGCTCTGATGCAGCTCCCCGGGTGGCAGAGCCATGTTTGACTGTTCTGCGTAGAGCCAAGCAGGAAGGTTGCCCGCTGGCTTTGGACGGAGCTTGGGCTCTGCACTCTGCGGTTCAGTGATTCCTCCTGCAGCAGCCTGCACGCTTGGTCCAGCTACAGAATACAGCAGGTGGACTGGCAACTGCTATGACAGTGCGCAAGCATTTTAGCTATTTAAGCGACATCTGGTTATCTAACTTATTACTAGCCCATGTCAGGCAGGATGTACTAGAGATCCAGAGAACGACAGAGGTCTCAGTTACCAAGATTCCCAATGTAGAACACCTAGAAGCGCAGCTCGCCTGCTCTGGGCTGGTTCGTACAGGGAAGGGCAGGTTGCAGAAGTCAGTCCTCGGACTACATTTCCCAAACTGCCTTGCGGCGGCCGGCCAAGCCCAGGAGCCCCGATTGTTGCTCCTGCGCCTGCTTGCGTGAGCAGTCTGGCTGCCTGTGCCATACCCGAGTCCTCCGTCCTGGGCCAGCCAGTGCAAGGTGGAGTTGGGGGGGGGGGGCGGGTTGCCCGCGCCTGCTGGAGTAAGGTGCGCACCTGCTAGGCTGTTCGGTGTGGCGTGCGTGCAGCCATGGACATCTACTTACTGCACAGAATTGATTTCAAAGTGTTTAGGTTGACTTTAACTGGGAGGCACCTTCTAAATTCTTGGATTAGACGTTTTTTCCTTAGAAATTTATATTACTAGGGTTAGATTTGATGGTTTTCCGTTGAATATTGTTTTGCAGTCTGGTTACAAGTTCATTTTTTACAAGTTTGGTCCCTGGCTCTGCTGTAACTTAAAGGACGCTTCTCCATTTTGGCCACTAGCAAGCCAGCAATGCCTGCTGGGTGGTCCCTGGACCTCTCCAGCGTGCTGCACTGTAGGCCCAGGGAAGAGTCCTGCTTCACTTTAACCACTAGAAGTGTGGGGGCTCAGGAACTCAGCCTCTCTACAAGCTGTGGAACGCACAGGAGGGACGTGATCATTCACACCTGCCCTACTATGAACCAACTGGTTACAGCTCTGGGGTCAGAAGATTTTTGTTTCTTGACTTGATTTAGAACAGTATAGACTAGATTTCCTTCTCCAGTGACATTTTCTAAGATTTTACTTTTTAGTCATGGATTTATTGCCTTTATTACAGGGGTAATCAATTGCCCCAGAGTAGGTACAGACTCAAGATCCGTATTATTATCTAGGTTTTACACTTACAGATCAAGCTGTTCTTCCTAAAGATAGTTATACATAGAGACCAATTGAAAACCTTGAATTATTTCCAAAAATTATTGGGTGATATTAATTGGCTTTGTCCTTACCTGAAACTTACTTCTGGAGACCTGAAGCCTTTATTTGATATTCTTAGAGGTAATTCTGATCCAAATTCCCCTAGATCCTTAACGTAAGAAAGAGATATCTGCTTTACAGCAGGTGGATAAGACTATTGAGTATCTTACATTGTTGTGACAGTAAGAACCTGTTTGTGGATCCATTCAAGGATGTCTCCAATACATATTTTCATGCCAGTTTTTGAAGCCCTTACACAGATAATTATGCTGGGTGAGATGCTAATGTAAACTTACCTTGGCAAAGAGCCAGATGTTATTTTCCCACCCCTTTTTACCTTAGGGCTAGACTATTGGCTTTTTATATAGATTTACTACTTATTCAATTTAGATTCCTAGAGTCTATAGATATTCTTCCCCCAAGATAGATTATTAAAGTTTTTTTTACATACATGAAGTTATCTTTCCAAAGATAACTGCTTGGTAGCCAATAGACTATTGCCCTTGTAGTGTTTACTGATGGCACCTCCTAGAAAAGAGCTAGATTTCTCATCTATGAAAAACAAGTGATTGTATATACTCCTTGGCTGATTAACTACAGTTTTTTAGGCTGTTGTAGCTGTGCCATTTATGTTTAAGTTTTTCTCCAACAGCTTCTGTTTTGCACGGTTTTCAAAGTAAACATGCCTACTAGACTTCCAAGTGATCAGTTACCAAATTATCATTCTTGCACGTATAATTCTATTTTATATTGGTCATATTAGGGCTCATTCTGGCCTGCCAAGACTTTTGGCCAGGGACTATATCAATTGACAGAGCCCTCATATAGAGAGATTTTGGTTTCTGATCCTGTGGCCCTAGCTGGACAGGATCATAAGAAGTTTCACCTATCCAGCCAGACTCTGTGGCCCAAACATAATATTTCCAGAGTATAAGCAAGAATGATCCTTAAACTGTGCTCAAAATGTGTTATTTTATCTCCAGTCCCACATTTGGGGGTCTACCCCAGAGGGCTGATACCTAATAGCATCTGGCATATGGACATAATACATTATGCAGAATTTAGATAGCTTAAATATTTACATGTCTGCATTGATACCTGCTCAAGATTTATTTTCACTTCCCTGCAAACAAGAGAAGCCTCTAATGATGTTTTTGATCTTGGTTTGTCTATTTTCAATACTCTTAGTATGCCCTAAACTATTTTTACAGACAATGGGCCTTCTTTCACCAGTAAAGACTTTATTATTTTTTTCATTTTTTTCTGAGATTTTATTGTTGTTTGCATGACTAAATTTTGTCTTTTTAGACCAAGGGGGGAAAATCCACTCCCCAGAGGCTTTTTTAGGTTTACTTTTTGTGCAGAGGCTTATCTATGTAGCCCATGCTGACCTCGGACTTGTTTGGAGTGTGAGGATGTCCTTGTCTTCGCCTTCAGAGTGCAGACAAGCACTGTCTTGACTGGTTTGTAGACTACAGACATCCAGCTTTGGTTAACATCCAGCTTTGGTTAACTTTGATGACAAGGCTCCTGATGGGAGAGGTGGGCCTGCGGTGGCAGACCACTCAGGCTGCCTTTTTGCTGGCTATTGTTATTCTCTTGCCTGTGCCCAGTTGCTTAGTCTTCATTTTTTCGTTCCTTTCTTTTGTTCTGTAAGCTGGAGTGTTTTTCTTGCCTGTTTTGTATGAGTTTTTCTTTTATTCCGAATGCCTTTTCTACATGTTTTGAACGAGTTTTTTCATTTGCTTTAGAAATCTGCTTTTCCCGACAAAGCAGAAACTATTTAACTGTGTTTTACCCAGACCAAAACTCATTCGAGTCTCTGTTACTTTCTGAAGACCAGACAACACCCAAGGGCGTCTAGATTACCACCGAGATTCCAGCATTTCAAAGGTTAATGCTATCACCGAGTCACAAAAGACTAATTTGCATTATGTTGAGACCTGTTTTCTGGCAACAGACCCCAGAGTGCTGGTAAACAAAAGGACTGATCCCAGCCACCCTGCCCCAAGCATCAAGAAGTCAGAGTTTTCTGCTTTCAGAAGAATCATAACAGCTTCCAGACTTTGCAGGTTTCATGGACATATCTTGGGATTTCTGTGTGGAAGGATGGTGCAAGGGGAATCTAGTCCACTGATTATGAAGTCTGCCCTGACGGAGGCACATACCTAGTGGCTGTATCTCTGCCAGAGACACGCTTTAGCCTAGTATGCTTGGCCCATTGAGTCAGGAAAGACAGAGTCAGTGAGATTTTCAGATCCCTAGCTAATTCACCGCTATGATTCCCATGCAGTATATGTGCCGAGCTAAAAATGCCTTGATCCCGCCTCTTGCTTTGATATTAATAAGGGGTGAACTGTGGACTCCTTCCCCCCCTTTTGCTTGGGAATGACTCCCCGACAGGCTGGAAGCTGGGGCTAGACACCCTCTGTGTGGAACCCTGACTGCTGCTCCTTAGATCAAAGACTTAGCAGGTCTCATGCTTATGTTAAAGGTTTACCAGATCTTCCTTTCAAGATCTCCTTCTGGTCTGGTGTTAATGGATTTTCTCCTGTTTATGTTAGATGGGCAATTTTCGAGTTCCTCTGGGTCTGGTTCCTAGCGTAACTATAAATACTAAGTGAATTTCAGTAAAGCCCTCTCTCTTATCACATCTACCTGGCATCTGTGTCCTTCCTTGTTAACCGTTTGCCTTCCCAGGACCCAATTAACCCAGTTCGTGTATACCCATGGAGGAAGAGAGACCGCGGGCGGTCCCCTTCACCTCTTTAATTTTTTTCAGAATATTTTCTGTCTTCTATGTTAGCAGATTTTTTTCTATATGTGTCTTCAATTTTATCAGAGAATTTTTCTAAATATGTCTCCAAGTTTATGTGAAATTACTTCTATGTATGTGTTCTATTTTATCAGAAAATACTATGTATCTTCAAGTTTACCAGAATTTTTATATATGTCTTCGATTTTATCAGAAATAGTTTCTTTTTTTTTATGTTTTTATTTTCTATATTTTCTTTATAATTTTTTTATATTCTTTAGATATTTTCCTTATTTATATGGCAAATGATATCTTCTTTCCCAGTTTCATCTCTGAAAAAAATAAAATAAAATAAACCCACTGTTCCCTGCCCCCTCCCCCTGCTCACCAACCCACCCTCTCCCGCTTCATGGCCCTGGCATTCCCCTACACTGGGGCATAGAACCTTCACAGGACCAAGGGCCTCTCTTTCCCTTGATGACTGACTAGGCCATCCTCTGCTATTCATATGCTACTGGAGCCATTACTCCCACCATGTGCAGTCCTTGGTTGGTGGTTTAGTCCCTGGGAGCTCTGAGGGCACTAGTTAGTTAATATTGTTGTTCATCCTAAGGGGCTGCAAACCTTTCAGCTTCTTGGGTCCTTTCTCTAGCTCCTTCATTGGGGATCCTGTGCTCAGTCCAATGGATGGCTGTGAGCCTCTACTTCTGTATTAGTCGGGTACTGTCAGAGCCTCAGGAGACAGCTATATCAGGCTCCTGTCAGTAAGCACTTGTTGGCATCCACAATAATGTCTGGGTTTGATGATTGAATATGGGAAGGATTCTGGTGGTGCAGTCTCTAGATTCTCCTTCCTTCAGTCTCTGTTCCATAGTTTGTTACTGCAACTCCTTCCATGGGTATTTTGTCCCCCCTTTTAAGAAGGAACAAAGTATTCACACTTTGGTCTTCTTTCTTCTTGAGTTTCTTGTGGTTTATGGATTGTATTTTGGGAATTCTGAGCTTCTGGGCTAACATCCACTTATCAGAGAGTGCATTCCATGTGTGTTCTTTTGTGACTGATTGGGTTACCTCACTCAGGATGATATTCTCCAAGTCCATCCATTTCCCTAAGAATTTCATAAATTCATTGTTTTTAATAGCTGAGTAGTACTCCATTATGTAGATGTACCACATTTTCTGTATCTATTCCTCTGTTGAGGGACATTTGGGCTGTTTCCAGTTTCTGGCTATTATAAATAAGGCTGCTATGAACATAGTGGTGCATGTGTCCTTATTATATATTGGAGGATCTTCTGGGTATATGCCCAGGAGTGGTATAGCTGGGTCCTCTGGTAGTTCTATCTTGAACATTTCTTTATGTACTTCTCAGCCATTCAGTATTTCTCAGTTGAGAATTATTTGTTTAGCCTTGTGCCCCATTTTTAATAGGGTTATTTGGTTTTCTGGAGTCTAACTTCTTGAGTTCTTAGTATATATAGGATATTAGCCCTCTATCAGATATAAGACTGGTTAAGATCTTTTCCTAATCTGTTGGGAAATATTTTTGATGTAAATCTTCAACTTTATCAGAATTTTTTTCTAAATATGTCTTTCTTTTTATTAACACTTTTTCAATATATTTCTTCAAAATCATGAGAAAAAATTGTATAGTTTTTCTATTTCATCAGAAAATTTTCTATATTATCTTCAATTTTAACAGAAATTATTTCTATGTCTCCAATGTTATGTGAATTGTTTTCTGTATATATCTTCATTTTTATCAGATATATTATCCATATATGTCTTCAATTTTATCACAATTTTTTCTATACATGTCTTTTATAACAAATTTATTATATATACATCTTTAATTTTATCAGAATGTTTTATCTTCCTCTTTATTAGAATTTTTTGTATATATGTCTTCAATTTTATGAAAATTTTTCCTACATATGACTTCAATTTTACCAGAAGATTTTCTCTTTACTCTTTAATTTTATCTTTAATTTTTCTTTTCTACGTTTTCAATTTTATCTTAAAATTTTTGTATATGTGTCTACAATTCTATGGGATTTTTTTCAAAATATGCCTTTAATGTTATCAGTTTTTTATACTCATCTTCAATTTATCAGAAATATATTTCATATAAATATTCAATTTTATTAGAAAATTTTCTATATTTGTCTTAAATTTTATCATAATATGTCTTTATAAGTGTCTTTAATTTGAGGAGAAATTCTTTTGAAATATGTCTTCATTTTTTATTGATTTAAGTCTTATTGCATTATGATGAAAAAAGTTCATGATTTCAATTTATCTGAATTTGTTAACATTTAAAAACATAGTTTAAGTAAATAGAATTAAATCATATTCTTGTTTCACTTTTGTAACCTAGCTCCTCCAAGAGACCTCCTCCCATACCTGCAATACCTTTTTTGTCATATTCTTTAAAATTTATAAAATATTATAACAATAAAAATGAGGATGAGTATTATAAAAATTGTTTGATATAAAACAACAATTTAAGTCTTATGTAGATACTTGTCTACAGCAATACTAAAAAAACATACATTTTTCTCAATATAAATTTTAAATAACTCCAAATATACTAACTGTATATTTTAAAATAATACATCACTACTAGTATTTTTAAGTGAACATAAATATATAAAGTGTTTTTGTTTGTTTGTTTGTTTTGTATTTAGTAGAGATTAAAATCTTGGCTCTTACTGTGGTACAAACCCAAAATAAGAAGAATTTGTAGACATTGGATATCATTGTAATAAGGCTGTACTTCAATGGCCCTCAAATCACCAAAGGATTTCACCTCCTTTATAGCTAAGCTGATAGTTGACAGTTCTGTTGTGCCAAGAAATGAATTGTAGGCACGATTTTTGGATAAAGACTTCCTGCTGTAGTCAAAATTATTTGACCTGAGTGAGTGACTTTATTCTCAGCCCACAGAGAACAGGTTACATTCATTTATGAAATGGTGTGTGTATTAAGATGGTCTATCCATAAAGTCATTCACCAACTATTTCAGTGAACAATGGTTCTACTTGGAGGGTGGCACAGACTTTAGGTGAGGGTCAAAATCTGGTTCATTGGCTGTGATAATATGGAAAAGCATTCATCTCAGAGAAAGAGTAACTTATAAAATCCTCTTCTTCAAACTTGACACAATAGTTACAACCATCAAGCAAGAGTAAGACCATTCAGTCTTACTCTTTGTTGTTCTCTTACAAGCCACCTCCCTAGGTAACCATCTATGTTTCTTTTGGGTATATAAATACTGTTGGAATATGTAAGCTGTTCTGAAAACCATAGTATAGTGTAAAAACATCAAATAAACAATACTTCTAATATAGAGGCTGAGATAGGAGAAGCATGATTTCAAGACCATTATGTGGTACATAGCAAGACACTGTCACATACAAACAAGCAGAAAGTGTATATGGATTGTACAGTATTGAACCTATTTCTCCAATTACCAAATTAGAGAGACCATTGGATGAAGTCAACAAATTTCTAACAGGTCATATTTTTGAATTTCAATCAATTAGGATTTTTTGGTAATATTAATTTTTATATTAAGTTAGTAAGAATAAGTAATTGTTGCTTCCTGTTATTTTTTATGTAAGAGGTGGAAATTGGTTTGTATGGATTTGTTGAAAGATTACTTTCTTGCTTCTTCTAGGGTGTAGTTTTGCTTCTTATGTTGGTGTTTTCCATCTATTATCCTTTGTAGGGCTGGAGTTGTGGAAAGATATTGTGTAAATTTTGTTTTGTCATGGAATATCTTTGTTTAGTGAATTTGGTGTTTTGATTATTATGTGTCAGAAAGAATTTCTTTTCTGGTCCATTCTATTTAGAGTTCTATAGGCTTCTTGTATGTTCATGGACATCTCTTTCTTTAGGTTAGGGAAGTTTTCTTCTATAATTTTGTTGAAGATATTTACTGGCCCATTACCTTGGGAGTCTTCACTCTCTTCTATACCTATTATCCTTAGGTTTCGTCTTCTCAGTGCGTCCTGGATTTCCTGGATGTTCTGGGTTAGGAGCTTTTTGCTTTTTGCATTTTCTTTGTTGTGTCAATATTTTCTATGGTGTCTTCTGCCCCTGAGATTTTCTCTTCTATCTCTTGTATTCTGTTGGTGATGCTTCCATCTATGACTCCTGATTTCTTTCCTAGGTTTTTTATCTCCAGGGTTGTCTCTCTTTCTGATTTCTTTATTGTTTCTATTTCCATTTTTAGATTCTGGATGGTTTTGCTCATTTCCTTCACCTGTTTGATTGTGTTTTCCTATAGCTCTTTAAGAGATTTTTGTGTTTCCTCTTGAAGGGCTTCTAGCTGTTTACCTGTGTTCTCTCGTATTTCTTTGAGGGTACTATTTATGTCTTTCTTAAGGTCCTGTATCATCATCATGAGAAGTGATTTTAGATTTGAATATTGCTTTTCCAGTGTAATGGTGTGTCCAGGACTTGCTATGGTGGGAGAATTGGGTTCTGATGATGTCAATTAATGTTGGTTTGTGTTGTTTATTTTCTTATGCTTGCCCCCCCCTGCCCCCTGACCTCTGGTTATCTCTAGCCCTTGCTAAATCTGACTGGAGCCTGTCCTTCCTGTGATCCTGGTTGTATTAGAACTCCTCAGAATCAAGCTGTCTCTTGGATTCTGGGATTCTGGGATCCTGTAATCCTGGGCTTGTTAGAAGGCCTGGAAGTGGAGCTTCCTCTGGGTGTTGTGGGACTGGCCATGGAGTTTGAGCCCAATGTAAGCTCATGTCTTCAATTTTATCTGTATATTCAATTTTTTCTATAAAGTTTTTCAATTTTAGAAAAAAAATTGATGTTTTCAATTTTATCAAATGTTTTTTTCTTTGTAATTTCAATTTTATCAGAAATACTTTTGATTGAAATCTATTTTATCAGAAAAAATTCTTAATATGTCTTCAATTTTATCATAAAATTTGTATGTATATGTCTATAATTTTATGGGAAAAATTTTCTATATATGTCTTCAATTTTATCAGAATTTTTTCTATATATATATCTTCAATTTTAACAGATACATTTTCCATATAAACTTTCAATATTATCAGAAATATTTTTATATAAATATCTAATTTTATCAGAAAAAAGTTCTATATATGTCAGCAAATATTAGCAAAATTTTTTCTATGTATGTCTTCAGTTTTACCAGGCATTTTTTTCTAAATATGTCTTTAATTTTAACATATTTTTTGTATATATGTCTTCAGATTTATCAGAAAAATGTTATATATATGTCTTAATTTTGACAGACATTTTTATATCTTCAAAATTATCAGAAATATTTCGAATATAATTCTTGAATTTTTTGAGATTTTTTTCTGTCTTCTCTTTTATTGGAATTTTTTCTATATATTTCTTCAGTTTTATCAGAAATTATTACAGTACATGTCTTCAATTTTTTCAGAAATTTTTTGTATATATCTCCAAATTTATCAGAGATTTTTTTCTATATATGTCTTAATTTTTACAGATTTATATATATATATACATTTATATGTATATATATGCCTTCAATTTTATCAGAGATATGTTCCATCTATGTCTTCAATTTTAACAGATTTTTTTCTATTCATCTCTTCAATTTTACCAGAAAATTTTTCTATTTACCTTTTCAAAATTTTCAGAAGTTTTTGTTTTCTATTTTTTCAGAATGTTTTTATATATGTGTCTTCAATTTTATCAGAAAATTTTCTATATATGTGTCCAAGTATATGTGAAACTATTTCTATATCTATTTCAATTTTATCAGAAATTATTTCAATATATATGTTCAAACTTATCACTGTGGTTCTTCAATTTTAAGAGACATTTTTTGAACTATTTCTTAAATTTTATACACACTTTTTCTATACATATTTTCAATTGCAGGAAATATATTTTTATATATGTCTTCCATTATACCAGAAAAATGTTCAATACATCTCCAATTTTATCAGAATTTTTTCTATATTTGTCTTTGAGCAAATTAGAAATTGTTTCTATATAATTATTCAATTTTTTCAGAGTTTTTTCTATGTGTTCATTTTTATCAGAATTTTTTCTCTTTCTCTCTCTATATATCTTCAATTTTATCAGAAGTATTTTACATATATGTATACATATTACATACATATTTATATATATATACATACATACATATTTGTATTTAAAATATTTATTTATTTTATGTATGTGATTACACTATCCCTATCTTCAAACAAGCCAGAAGAGGGCATCAGATCCTAATACAGATGGTTTTGAGCTACCATGTGGTTGCTGGGAATTGAACTCAGGACCTCTGTCAGAGCAGTTGGTGCTCTTACCTGCTGAGCCAACTCTGCAGCCCTGTATTTTACATATAAATACTCTATTTTATCACAATTTTTGTTACTTAAACATTTTATTCATTCATTCATTCATTTTTTTATGCTTTAATCTTTTTTTACAGTTCAGACTATCCATTCTGGGATCATTCTCTCACTGTTCCATATTCCACACCTCCTCCCCTGTTTCCCAGAGACTGTTCAAACTCCCATTCCACCAAAGCCTCCCACTCACACCCTGGGGACTTCAGTCTCTTAAGGGTTAGGTGCAATGTCACTGAGTGAACACAGACTCAGTAGTCCTCTGCTGTATGTGTGCTGGGGGCCTCATATCATCTGGTGTATGCTCCTGGTTGGTGTCTCAGTGTTTGAGAGATATCAGGGGATCTATTGAGACTGCTGGTGCTCCTACAGGGTTCCGTCCTCCTCAACTTCTTCTAGCTATTCCCTAATTCAACAACAGGGGTCAGCAGCTTCTGTCCACTGGTTGGGTGCAAATATCTGTATCTGACTCTTGCAGCTGCTTGTTGGGTCATTCAAAGGGTAGTCTTGATAGGTCCATTTTTTTGTGATCCCTCCATAGCATCAATAATAGTGTCAGACTTTGGGACCTCCTCTTGAGCTGGAACCCACTTTGAGCCTGTAGCTTGAGCTTCTTTTCCTAAGGCTCCTCTGTATTTCTATCCCTACAGTCCTTTCAGACAGGAACAATTACAGGTGGGTCAGAGATGTGTTTGTGGGATGGTATCCCCAACTCTCACTTGATACCATGTCTTCCTGTTAGAGGTGGGCACTATAAGTTCCCTCTCCCTACTGTCAACCATTTCATCTAAGATCCCTCGCTTTGAGTCCTGGGAGTCTCTCACCTCCCAGGTCTCTGGTGCATTCTGGATGCCCTCCCCAACCTCATATCTCCAGAGATTGCCTTTTTCCATTCTCTCTGCTGGCCCTTAGGACTTTAGTCTTTTTCCCTTACCCAATACCAGATCAGATTTCCCTTTCTCCCTCACTCTCCTCCCCCATCCCTCCCTCCCTCCTTCCTCCTGTGATTGCTTTCTTCTTCCCAAGTGAGATTGAGGTGTCCTCACTTGGGCCTTTCAGCTTGTTACTATTTTGAGTTCTGTGGACTGTATCCTGTATTCTGTACTATTTTAAAGCTAATATCCACTTATGTCCTTTTGGGTATTAGTTACCTCACTCAGGATGATATTTTCTAGTTCCACCCATTTGCATATAAACTCAGAATCTCCTTATTTTTAGTAGCTGAGGAGTATTCCATTGTGTAAATTACCACATTTTGTGTATCCATTCTTCTGTCATGGGACATTTGGGTTGTTTCCAGCTTGTGGCTATCACAAACATGGTCATGATGAACTGTGGAGCACATGCCCCTGTGGCCTGGTAGGGCATCTTTTTGGGTATATTCCCAAGAATGGTATTGCTGGGTCTTCAGGTATATCTGTTTCTAATTTTCTGAGGATGCTCCAGATTGATTTCCTGAGTGGTTGTATCAGTTTGCAATCTCACCAGCAATGGAAGGTGTTTTGCTTTCTCCACATCCTCACCAACATATGTTGTCACCTGAGGTTTTGATCTTAGCCATACTGATTGCTGTAAGGTGAAATCTCAGGGTTGTTTTGATTTGCATTTCCCTCATCACTAAGGACTTTGAACATTTTTTAGGTACTTCTCAGCCATTTGAGATTCCTTTGTTGTGAATTCTCTGTTTAGTTGTATATACCATTTTTTGATTGGGTTGTCTGCTTTTTTTTGTTGGTTAGCTTCTTGAGTTCTTTATATGGTTTGGGTATTAGCCTTCTATCAGATGTGAAGACTTTTTTCTCAATCTGTAGGTTGCCAATTTGTCCTATTGAACATTTCCTTTGCCTTCAAAACCTCCATTTCTTTCTGACAGGGGAAACTGGATTCTTATTTTTGAGAAGGACGTGTGTTCCTATCCTTCCACTGGTGGCTGTCTGTATCTGCTGGATATGGTCTCTACAGGTTCTTTCTCTCCCCTGTTGGGTATTTCAGCTAATGTCCCCCCTGTTTTGTGCTGGAACCTTTTGGGTCCCTGTCACCTGAGACTTTCTAGTGGTTACCCCAGTTGCCCCTCCCCCACTGCTACACACTTCCTTTCAAATTCCTTACCATCTGTACTTCTCCCTCATCCCCTCCCATGTACAAGTACCTCATTTTCCCTCCCTCTCCTCTCTCACTCCCAGGATCCTCTCTCCCTCTACCTCACAAGATAATTTTCTTCCCCATTCAGAGTAGTACCTTAAGCATCAACACTTTGTTGTGGTCTTCCTTAATGTTTCGTTTCTTTTAATCTGTGAGTTGTATAGTGGGTTGTCTGAGCCCCACCCCCATTTTTTGGCTAATATCCCCTTATTAGTGAGTACATAACATTTGTTCTTTTATGACTTGATTACCTTACTCAGGATGATATTTTCCAGTTCTATCCATTTGCCTACAAATTTCATGAATTCATCGTTTTTAATATCAGAGTACTACTCCATTGTGTTAATGTACCACATTATCTATACCCATCCCTCTGTTGAGGAACATCTGGGTTATTTCCAGCTTTTGGTGATTATGAATAAGGCTGCTATGAACATAGGGGAGTATGTGTTAAATGCTGGGGCATCTTTCGGGTATATGCCCAGGAGTGGTATAGCTGAGTCCTCAGGTAATACTATGTCCAACTTTCTGAAGAACTTCCAGACTAATTTCAAAATTGGTTATACCAGCTTGCAATTCCACCAGCAATGGAGGAGTGTTCCTGTTTCTCCACATCCTCACTAGCATTTGTTGTCACCTGAGTTTTTGATCTGAACCATTCTGATGAGAGTGAGATAGAATCTCAATGTTGTTTTTGATTTGCATTTCCCTGCTGACTAACGATGTTCAAAATTTCCTTAGATGCTTCTCAGCCATTCAAGATTCCTCAGTTGAGAATTCTTTGTTTAGTTCTCTAGCCCATTTTAAAATAGGGTTATTTGTTTCTCTGGAGTTGATCTTCTTGTGTTCTTTGTATATATTGTATATTAGTATTCTATCAGATGTAGGATTGGTAAAGATCTTTTCCCAACCAGTAGGTTGCTGTTTTGTCCTATTGACAGTATCCTTGCCCTTACAGAAGATTTTCAATTTTATGAGATCCCATTTGATATTAGAGCCTGGGCCATTTGTGTTCTGTCCAGGAAATTTTCCTTTGTGTCACTTTGTTCAAACCACTTTTCCACTCTTCTATTAGATTCAGTGTATCTCATTGCTACTGAGAAGAGTACCAATTGTTTGTTGAATATGCTCTTTTTTCTTCTTTCTTTCTTTCTTTCTTTTTTTTTTTTTTTTGTTTTTTTTTTTTTTTTTTTTTTTTTTTTTTTGTTTTTTTTTGTTTTTTTTGTTATTTTTGTTTTTTTTGGTTTTTTTTGTTTTTTCGAGACAGGGTTTCTCTGTAGCCCTGGCTGTCCTGGAACTCACTCTGTAGACCAACCTGGCCTTGAACTCAGAAATCTGCCTGCCTCTGCCTCCCAAGTGCTGGGATTAAAGGCGTGCACCACTACCGCCCGGCGAATATGCTCTTTTTCATTGAATGGTTTTGGCTTCTTTGTCACATACCATGTGACCATAGGTATGTGATTTTATTTCTGGTTCTGCCATTCTATTCCATTGATCTACCCTTCTGTCTCTGTACCAATGCCATACATGCTTTTTCTCTTCAGTATTCTGTAGTACAGCTGAGGTCAATGATGGTGATTACCCCAGAAGTTCCTTTATTGTTGAGAATAGTTTTGACTATCCTGGTTTTTTGTTATTCCAGATGAATTTGAGAATTGCTCCATTTCTTTGAAGAATAGAGTTAGAATTTTCATAGGGTTTGCATTCAATTTGTAGATTGCTTTTGGTAAGGAGGCCACTTTTACTATGTTAAAACTGCTGATCCATGAGCATGGGACATCTTTCCAACTTATGAGGTCTTCTTTGATTTCTTTTTTCAGAGACTTGAACTTCTTGTCATACTGTGCTTTGTTAAGAGTCACACCAAGATATGTCAAATTATTTGTGACTACTTTTTTTTAACTTTTATTGCATTATGATGAGAAAAGTTACATGATTTCAATTTATCTGAATTTGTTAACATTTAAAAACATATTTTAAGAAAATAGAATTAAATCACATTATTGTTTTCCTTTTGTACCCCAACTCCTCCCAGAGATGCCCCTTCAATACTTACAATATCTTTTTCATCATATTCTATAAAATTTATGAAATATTATAACAATAAAAATGAGTATTATAAAAGTTGTTTAATATAAAACAGCAATCCATTTTACAGTCTTATGTAGATGCTTATCTATGACAATACTGAAAATATATACATTTTTCTCAATATAAATTTTAAATAAATCCAAATGTATTAACTGTATATTTCAAAATAATACATCACTAGAGTTCCTGTGTTCCCGGGTCCTGCTGGACCCAGTTACTCCCAGTGTTGGGACAGCTGTTGTGTCCTCCTCACCTCTGATCCTGGGTGTTTTAGAGTGCCTGGGAGTGGAGCTTACTCTGGGTGTTGTGGGATTGGCTTTCACCCAAGGTCTGCTCAGGACACCAGCTCAGACAGACTGGAAGAAACCTGAGCCACTAGGCTGGTGAAGTTCCTGTGCTTGGTCTCTCTGGTCCCAGTTACTCCCCGTGTTGGGACAGATGTTGTGTCCCCCTCACCTCTGATTCTGGGCATGTGAGAGTGCCTGGGAGTGGAGCTTCCTCTCTATTTGTGACTATTATTAAGGGTGTTGTTTCCCTAATTTCTTTCTCAGCCTATTTATCATTTGAGTATGTGAAGGGTACTTATTTGTTTGCATCAATTTTATATCCAGCCACTTGAGTGAAATTGTTTATCAGCTGTAGGAGTTTTCTGGTGGAATATTTGGGGTCTCTTAAGTATACTTTCATATCTTCCCCAAATAGTGATATCTTGAATTCTTCCTTTCCAATCTGTATCCTTTTGACTTCCATTTATTATCTTATTGTTCTGGTTAGAATGTTGAGTACTGTATTGCATAGATAGGGTGAGAGTGGACAACATTTTCTAGTTTGATTTTAATGGGATTGTTTCAAGTTTCTCTCCATTTAGTTTGATGTTGACAATTGGTTTGCTATATATTTCTTTTATTATGGTTAGATGCACCCTTGATTTCCTGATCTTTCCAAGAGTTTTCACTTGAAGAGGTGTTGAATTTTGCCAAAGACTTTTTCAGCATCTAATGAGATAACCATCTGTTTTTTTCCTTTGATTTTGTTTAGATAGGGGATTATATTGATGAGTTTCCATATATTGAACCATTCCTGCACCCCTGAGATGACATCTATATGATCATGGTTAATGATCATTTTTAAGTGTTCTTGGATTATTTTTCTGAGAATTCTATTGAATATTTTTGCCTTCATATTCATAAAGGAAATTGATCTAAAATTTTCTTTCTTTGTTAGGTCATGTTTGGTTTAGGTAATAGCCTTACTGTGTCTTCATAGAATTAATTAGGTAGTGTTCCTCTGTTTCTACTTTTTAGAGTTTGAAGAGTTTTGGTATTATGTCTTCTTTGATGGCCTGAGAGAATTCTGCACTCAAACCATGTGGTTCTGAGGTTTTTTTGGTTGGGAGACTTTTAATAACTGTTTCTATTTTCTTAAAATTTATGGAATTGTTCAGATGGTTTATCTGATCCTGATTTAAATTTGGTTCCCCTTTATCTGTCTAAAAAAATCATTCTTTTCATCTAGATTTTCCAGTTTTGTTGAGTAAAGGCTTTTGAAGTAGGATCTGTCAAATTTTTGGATTTCTTCAGTTTCTGTTATTATGCCTCCCTTTTCAAATTTTGTTAATTTGGATACTGTCTCTGTGCCCTCTGGTTCGTCTGGCTAAGTGTTTGTCTATCTTGTTGATTTTCTCAAAGAGCCAGCTCCTGATTCTCTTTTCTTTTTTTTTCTTTTGTTTTGTTTTGTTTTGTTTGTTTGCTTGTTTTGTTTTGTTTTGTTTTTTGAGACAGGGTTTCTCTGTGTAGCACTGGCTATCCTGGAACTCAGTCTGGAGACCAGGCTGGCCTCAAACTCAGAAATCCACCTGGCTTTACCTCCCAAGTGCTGGGATTAAAGGCATGCACCACCACTGCCCGGCTAGCTCCTGGTTTTCTTGATTCTTTGTGTAATTCTCTTTGTTCTACATGGCTGATTTCAGCCCTGAGTTTGATAATTTCCTGCTGTCTACTACTCTTGGGTGTATTTGTTTCTTTTGGTTCTGGAATTTTCAGATGAGCTGTTAAGCTGCTAGTGTATGCTTTCTCCAATATCTTTATGGAGGCACTCAGCACTGTGAGTTTTCCTCTTAGCACTGCTTTCATTGTGTCCTATAAGTTTGGGTACATACATTGTGCTTTATTTTTCATTAAATTCTACAAAGTCGTTAACTTCTTTCTTAAGTTCTTCCCTGATCAAGTCATTGAGCAAAGAGTTGTTCTGTTTCCATATTTATTTGGGCTTTCTATTCTTTTCATTGTTTTTGAAAAACAGATTTAGTCCATGGTGATATTGGATAAGATGCTTGGGAAGGGTTCAAACTTCTTGTATCATTTGAGGCCTCATTTGTGTCCAATTATATGGACAATTTTGGAGAAGGTCTCATGAATTGCTAAGAAGAAGGTATGAGTGATATATATATATATATATATATATATATATATATATATATATATATTCATTTTTTTAGGGTGGATGTTCTCTGTCAAAATCATTTGGTTCATAGTTCTGTTAATTTTGCTATGTCTCTCTTTATTTTCTGTTTCCATGACCTATTGGTGAATGCTGGTTTTTGAAGTCTCCCACTATTATTGTGTGAGATTCATTGTGTGCTTTGAGCTTTAGAATCATTTCCTTTACAAATGTGGGTAACCTTGCGTTTGCAGCACAGATGCTCAGAACTGAAAGTTAATCTTGGTGGAATTTTCCTTTTGATGAGTATAAAGTGTCCTTCTTTATCTTTTTTGACACCATGTTTGAAAGTCAATTTTATTGGATATTAGATCCAGTTTGCTTCTCAGGACCCTTTGCTTGTAAAGTTTTATTCCAGGCTTTCATTCTGAGGTAGTTTTTGTCTTTGTCACTGAGTTATGTTTCCTTTTTGCAGCAAAATGTGGATCCTCTTTTAAATCCAGTCTGTTAGTTTATGTCTTTTTTATTGGGGAACAAAGACCATTGATGGTAAAAGAGATTAAGACCAACAGCATTTGCTTCCTATTATTTTTGTTGTTAAAAGTAGAATTACGTTTGTGTGGCTGTCTTCTTTTGGGTTTGTTATGAGAAAATATATTTCTTACTTTTTTGGGTACAATTTCCTCCTTAAGGTGTAAGTTTCAATCTATTATCTTTTGTAGTGCTGGATTTGTGGAAAGATATCTTTTAAATTTGGTTTTGTCATGGAATATTTTGGTTTCTACATCTATGGTAATTGAGAGTTTTGATGGATATATTAACCTGGGCTAGCATTTTTGTTCTCTTAGGGTCTGAATGACACCTTCCCAATATCTTCTGGCTTTTAGGATCTTTGTTAAGAAGTCTTGTATAATTCTGAGAGGTGGACCTTTATATGTTACTTGACCTTTTTCCCTTACAACTTTTAATATTCTATCTTTGTTCTGTGCACTTAGAGATTTTATTATGTGATTGGAGAAATTTATTTTCTAGTCCCATATATTTGTCATTCTGTATAACATCATCTCTTTCTTTAGGCTAGGGAAGTTTTCTTCTTTACTTTTTTGAAGATGTTTATTGGTCCTTTGAGTTGGGAATTTTCACTCTTTTCTATAACTATTATTCTTAGATTTGTCTTTTTACTTTGTCTTGGATTTCCATAATTTTTTTGTGTTAGGAGCTTTTTGTATTTTGTACTTTCTTTGACTGCTGTGTTGATTTATATGGTATCTTCTATATTGACATTGTGTCTTCTATCTCTTGGATTATATATCTAGGGCTTGCTATGTTGGGAGAGCTGGGTTCTGATGTTGCCAAGTAGCATTGGTTTCTATGCTTATTTTCGTGTGCTTGCCTTTTGCAATCTGGTTATCTCTGGTGTTAGCTTTCTTTGCTGTCTCTGACTGGAGTCTGTCTCTCCTATGAGACCATGAGTCTTGGTTGTATCAGAATTCCTGGGGGGCCTGGTCTCGCTGTAATCCTGTATGTGTCAGAAGTCCCCCAGGACTTCTGAGTATAGGCTGAGTGGGTGGAGATCCAGTGTCCAGGGTCAGTGCATGGTGCATGGGCTATGGTGCACGATGGAAGGAACCTGTGCCTCCGGCAGAGCTTGGGAGGCTGTGCCACCTGGGTCATGGTGGGGTCCCAGTTAGTCCAGGTATTGGGGTAGTTGATGTCTCACCTGTGATCCTGGATCTGTTGGATGTCATGGAGGAAAGGCTGCCACTCAGTTTGGGTGGGTTGTGGAGGGCTGAGCACACACTCTCACTCCAGGGGCAGGTGAAAGTCAAAAGGACTGGGTGCCTCTGGCTGGGCAGGGATACCTACATGCCCTCTGATAGTGTATCTGTTGGAAGTCCTGGCAGACAGGCTTCCCTTCTCTTGCCAGCATTTTTATTACTAAAATAATTAGTGTGGAATTTTAATGGAGATGAGTAATCTGATAGATACTATTTCTTCTGAAAGCATTCCAGCTTAAGGCATATTCATCTGAGTTTTATCAAAAAGTAACCAAAATTCTATGATACTCTAAGATAAATTAGTAATATTGGATTTTCTAATTGATGTTAAAAGAAATTGACATCCTGTGGAATTTTTATAACTTTTCCAGAAATACAATGCTCCATAGTCAATGTGTATACAGCTGAAAATGACTTTATTCAAACTATTTACATTAAAAATTTGAAGTAGATGATCATAAATCTTTGCAATACTGAGACAAACATGTGTATGTATATATCCATATATATGGTTTACTGCAAAATATAGTAAAAAATGAGGAACTTTTAAGAATAATCTGGTTATGGATATTTAATGGCAAGAAATTAACATAAGTCCTCAACTTGTTGAACTAAAACCAATACAGAAACAACAGGAGAACAACTAGACAAAAACAACAACAAAGGAGTTTCCACATTTTACCATGGCATCTTCAGAAAGTTAGGCAGCAATGTGAACACCATTCTTGACTGCTGTATTTTCCATAGAGCATTCAGCTCTTTCTTTCTGTGAATCCACTCAAGTCTGAGCTGAAAATCTGGGCTTGTTCTACTCTTGAAATCTTGACTTAAAGTGTCAAGTTCCAGACACTGCTTTTAATTTTGATGCAAAATATTAAAACAAAATATTTTAATCTTGATGAGAAGTGGAAAGTCTCAGTCTGCATTCATCATGGTGGGAAAACTTAAGTTTTCATATTTCCTTGATGATAAGGAGAAAGCACAGGTCATCTTGGGTAGACAATATGGGATGGAGACTCTAAAGAAATAAGTCCAATGACTACTGAGCAGAGGCTGTAAAATGAGTACAAATTAGGCAGAAGATGTTTTTGTGAGACTAATTTGATAGAAGGAGATATATTTCAAACCTCATATGTAATGGGTAAACATCACACATTCACAAAGAGGTGGGTTATGGGATCCAGAAATAAAAGCAGAAATATCTTAATTATTCTATTCAGAGTTCAGAGCTGTTCCATGCCCCCTGTGAATCACAGAAAACAATTTGCAGACCCATTATCAGAAGAAAAATGTTCAAGCATCAATTAGGCAGTGAGTGAGAAAAACTGCATTTTCTAGTTATTCAGAGTAAGAACATTTTAGACTTTTACTTGTTTGCCATAAGGTGAAGGTTTGACATCATCAAACCTGGGCACTTGAGCATTGTATAAGAAATATGCCACAGCTTCTGTCTCCTCATCTAATGTGAGAAATTCTTTATATAACAATAAATGTGCCAGGTGGTAGTGGTACATGCCTTTAATCCCAGCACTTGGGAGTCAGAGGCAGGCAGATTTGCTATAAAGAGAAAACCTATCTTGAAAACAACATATTGGGATAGAGGACAAATGTCAAAGGAAGCCTTTGTTCTAAGTGTTCTAATATATTCTAAGACCATCTAAGATCTTAACAATAAAGAAAAGGAATGAGGTAATATTGGAAGAGAAGAAGTACTGAACACCTTTTATGAAATGTTAAATATGGGGCCCATTTGAACAAAAGTGAGTATTAGAATTCGCTTTGTCAATGAGTGGAAGACTTACCCATAGTAGTCATTGAGGAGATAAGCAGGAGAGGACTGCTCATGGATTGGCCTCTGTGTTCTCTTTCAGTCTACCTAGATACTGATTATCCTTGAGGAGTTAATTTTAATGCCATATCTTTCTTCAAATAAGCATAAGAACAATCCATACATTGGAACACACTGCTATATTCATTGAGCAGACATAGCCTTTCTTGACCCTTCTGAAGAGATCTCCACCTTTTAAATGAGCACTAGTTCTTGCAACAAGGAAATTGAAACTTCTGTTGAAACGTCAAACAATAACAGTAATAAATGGGTAAACCTAACAAATGCACTCTGCTCAACACTTACTACCAGTCTTGCAAATAATCTTCATTGCTTCACAATGGCGGAAGAACCCACTGGCTCTGTGAAGTGATCTAGGGTGGACAGCATTTAGTTGGCCAACTGTAAGGAGACTTCTAGTGTACAAACAGTCCAGAACAGCAAATGTATCTTACAGTCTACAAGAGCTTCATCTAGGTTAACAAGAAAATCAAACCAAACAAGCTATTTACTCAAGCTTAGAATTTGTTTTATGTATCTTATCAATTAAAGACTAAATTTAAAAGATAATTAATTTACATTGTGTCTCTCAATATGTCATTACCTGTAAAAAGGTCATTATACAAATTGGCATCTGAGAACCATTAAGACTGCACATTTGTTTGTTGATGCCCCAGTGAATACTGATGGGAGACCAGAGAAAAAAGAGATGTTACAAAGGATCTGTACTTGTATACATAGTAAGGGGAACACCAAGGAGTATGTAAGAACTGCAGACAGAAATCAACAAACCTCCTGAGAAGCTCATCAGTCTACCATCTTCAATGGGATCTGATGCCCTCTTCTGGTGTGTCTGAAGACAATGACAAGTCTACTGACATATACAAAATAAATCTTAAAAAAAAAAAAAAAAACGGAAAACCAAATATAAGAAAAATGGCATCAATTAAATAGAATTTCTATATTTACTTAAAGAGCTTCACTTATGCCTGAATGTGGTTAATTTGGTAAGATTTTTTTTATTAGATATTTTCTTTATTTACATGTAAATTTCTCCATTGCCAGTTTCCCCTCCAAAAA